>NC_048230.1:77466859-77653391 GCF_002007445.2 Ailuropoda melanoleuca | reverse complement strand
AAAGCATTTGACAAAATACAGCATCCTTTCCTGATTAAAACCCTTCAGAGTGTAGGAATAGAGGGTACATTTCTCAATCTCATAAAAGCCATCTATGAACAGCTTACAGCAAATATTATACTCAATGGGGAAAAGCTGGAAGCCTTTCCCTTAAGATCAGGAACACGACAAGGATGCCCACTCTCGCCACTATTATTCAACATAGTACTAGAAGTCCTTGCAACAACAATCAGACAACAAAAAGCGATCAAAGGTATCCAAATCGGCAAAGAAGAAGTCAAACTGTCTCTCTTTGCAGATGACATGATACTCTATATGGAAAACCCAAAGGAATCCACTCCCAAACTATTAGAAGTTATAGAACAATTCAGTAAGGTGGCAGGATACAAAATCAATGCCCAGAAATCAGTTGCATTTCTATACACGAATAACGAGACTGAAGAAAGAGAAATTAGGGAATCCATCCCATTTACAATAACACCAAAAACCATACGTTACCTTGGAATTAACTTAACCAGAGACGTAAAGGACCTATATGCTAGAAACTATAGATCACTTTTGAAAGATATTGAGGAAGACATAAAAAGATGGAAAAATATTCCATGCTCATGGATTGGAAGAATTNTCGGTAGAATTAACATAGTTAAAATGTCCATGCTACCCAGAGCAATCTACACTTTCAATGCTATCCCGATCAAAATACTGAGGATATTTTTCAAAGAATTGGAACAAATAGTCCTTACATTTGTATGGAACCAGAAAAGGCCCCAAATCGCCAAAGAACTGTTGAAAAGGAAAAACAAAGCTGGGGGCATCACAATGCCGGATTTCGAGCTGTACTACAAAGCTGTGATCACAAAGACAGCATGGTACTGGCACAAAAACAGACACATCGACCAATGGAACAGAATAGAGAACCCAGAAATGGACCCTCGGCTCTTTGGGCAACTAATCTTTGATAAAGCAGGAAAAAACATCCGGTGGAAAAAAGACAGTCTCTTCAATAAATGGTGCTGGGAAAATTGGACAGCTACATGCAAAAGAATGAAACTTGACCACTCTCTCACACCATACACAAAAATAAACTCCAAATGGATGAAAGACCTCAATGTGAGACAGGAATCCATCAAAATCCTAGAGGAGAACATAGGCAGCAACCTCTACGACATCGGCCAAAGCAACATTTTTCATGACACATCTCCAAAGGCTAGAGAAACAAAAGAAAAACTGAACTTGTGGGACTTCATCAAGATAAAAAGCTTCTGCACAGCCAAGGAAACAGTCAAAAAAACTAAGAGGCAGCCCACAGAATGGGAGAATGTATTTGCAAATGACACTACACATAAAAGACTGGTATCCAAGATCTACAAAGAACTTCTCAAACTCAATACATGAGAAACAAATAAACAAATCATAAAATGGGCAGAAGATATGAACAGACACTTTTCCAATGAGGACATACAAATGACTAACAGACACATGAAAAAATGTTCAAAATCATTAGCCATCAGGGAAATTCAAATCAAAACCACATTGAGATACCACCTTACGCCAGTTAGAATGGCAAAAATTGAAAAGGCAAGAAACAACAATTGCTGGAGAAGATGTGGAGAAAGGGGATCCCTCCTACACTGGTGGTGGGAATGCAACCTGGTACAGCCACTTTGGAAAACAGTGTGGAGGTCCCTTAAAAAGTTAAAAATTGAGCTACCCTATGACCCAGCCATGGCACTACTGGGTATTTACCTCAAACATACAGGCATAGTGAAGAGAAGGGCCATATGCACCCCGGTCTTCATAGCAGCATTGTCCACAATAGCTAAATCGTGGAAGGAACCAAGATGCCCTTCAACAGATGACTGGTTTAAAAAGTTGTGGTCTGTATATACAATGGAATATTACTCAGCTATCAGAAAGAACGATTTCCCAACATTTGCTGCAACATGGACGGCACTGGAGGAGATAATGCTAAGTGAAATAAGTCAAGCAGAGAAAGACAATTATCATATGATTTCTCTCATCTATGGAACACAAGAACTAGGAAGATAGGTAGGGGAAGAAAGGGATAAAGAAAGGGGGGGGTAATCGGAAGGGAGAATGAAGCATGAGAGACTATGGACTCTGAGAAACAAACTGAGGGCTTCGGGGCGGAGGTGGGGGAATGGGATAGACTGGTGATGGGTAGTAAGGAGGGCACGTATTGCATGGTGCACTGGGTGTTATACGCAACTAATGAATCATCGAACTTTACATCAGAAACCAGGGATGTACTGTATGGTGACTAACATAATATAATAAAAAAAATTTAAAAAAACTGATTAAAAAAAAGAAATAGTAAATAATATATTGTATATAATAAATTATATTAATAATATATATTACATATTACATGTGAATATATAGTCCATATATTTTACTTTTTCAACATTTTCTTATATTAATATTAACTATATATGTAACATATTTTATGTACACCTTGCATATAGGTTACTCTGCATATATCAACATGAATACAATTAATATATGATTCTAATATATTTATGTATTATAAGATACTGCACATTTTATACCTAATGTAATAAAGATGATTGATATTTGCTATAATTCAGATATAAATATATTTACTATTTTTGTACAATATGTATTTTGTTATTAAAATAAATATTCCTTTTCAAATATTTAAATGACTAAAATATTGTTTATGCCTTATATAGAGAATTTTAGTTTTTTACTTTTAGGAAATGATGTGAACATTAATTCTTTATTAGATATATCACTAGCAAATATCTTCTCTCATTCAGTAGGTTGCCTTTTAGTTTTGTTGATTGTTCCTTTCACTGTGTAAAAGCATTTTATTTTGGTGTGTTTCCAATAGTTTAATTTTGCTTTTGTTTCCCTTAGACCTATCTATAAAACTGTGCTATGGCCAGTGTCAAAGAAATTACTGTCTATGTTTTCTTCCAGAAATATTATGATTTCAGATCTCACATCTAGGTCTTTAATCCATTTTGAGTTTATTTTTGTGTACGGTGTAAGAATGTGGTCCAGTTTCATTCTTTTGCAAGTGGCTGTCCAGTTTTCCCAACACCATTTGTTGAAGAGACTGTCTTTCCTCCATTGTATATTCTTGCCTCCTCTGTTGTAGATTAATTGACCATATACACATGGGTTTATTCCTGGACTCTCTTTTCTGTTCTATTGATCTATGTGTCTATTTTTGTTCCAGGACCATACTGTTTTGATTACTGAATCTTTGTAGTATATTTTGAAACCTGGGCTTGTGATACTTCCAGCTTTGTTCTTCTTTTCCAGACTGATTTGGCAATTTGGGATCTTCTGCGGTTCCATACAAACACTAGGATATTTGTTCTAGTTCTGTGAAATATGTTGTTGGTATTTTAATAGGGATTGTATTAAATCTGTGGATTTCTTTAGATAGTATGAATATTTTAACAATATTAGTTCTTCCAATCATGAGCATGGAGAATCTTCCAATTTATTTGTGTCATCTTCAATTTCTTTCATCAATATTTTATAGCTTTTGGAGTACAGGGGTCAATATCAAAAATATATAAGGAACTTATATAACTCAACACAAAAAAACCCCAAATGATCTAATTTAACAAATAGGTTAAGGACCTGAACAGTATTTTTTCCAAGAAGACGTACAGATGGCCAACAGACACATGAAAGGATGCTCAAAATCACTCATCATCAGGGAAAGGCAAATCAAAACCACAACAAGATACCACCTTACAGCTGCCAGAACGGCTAAAATCAAAAACACAAGAAATAGCAAGTGTTGGTCAGGATGTGGAGGAAAGGAACCCTCATGCCCTGTTGGTGGGACGGTAAATGGGTATAGCCATGTAGAAAACAGTGTGGAACTTCCTCAAAAAATTAGAAACAGAATTATCATATGACCCAGTAATTCCACTACTGAGTATTTACCCAAAGAAAATGAAAACACTAGTTCAAAAAGATACATGCACCCCTATGTTTATTGCAGTGTCATTTACAATAGCCAAATTATGGAAGCAACCCAAATGTCCATCCATAGATGAATGGCTAAAGAAGATGTGGTACATATACACAATAGAATATTACTCCGCATAAAAAAGAGTGAAATCCTGCCATTTGCAACTACATGGGTGGACCTAGAGGGTATAATGCTAAGTGAAGTAAATGAATCAGAGAAAGACAAATACTGTATGATTTCACTCATACGTGGATTTTAAGAAACAAAACAAAGAAAAAAAGAGACAAACAAACATGAACCCCCAGACTTAGATACAGAGAACAACATGGTAGTTGACAAAGGGGAGGTAGATGGAGGGATGCGTAAAACAGATAAAAGGGATTAAGAATACACTTATCTTGATGATCACTGAATAAGATTGAATTGTATACCTGAAACTAATACAACATTATATGTTAATTATACTTGAACACAACATTAATAAGAATAAATAATGTGGAACATTATAATGATCAATATAAATGCAATTAAGATAGTAAACACTGTAATCATAGTAACACAGTAAAAATTTTACATATAGAGATTATACTCTTTTTTACTTCTTCAAATGATGCTGCATATATTATATCCAGAGAGGTTTTGTTTGTAATAACTGTTTTTATTAAGTGGCTTTCTATGTGCCAGGACTCTTCCATACTCTTCACATGAAATACAGAAAGGCTAGTTACTTGCCCAAAGTCACATAAATAATAATAGATTAAGCTATTTGCATTTTATCTGTAGTAGTCTGACTCCAGAAAAACTGACCTAGAGTACTATCTCCAGTGTAGTGAGGACTTTGGGGGAAGTGCCTGCTCCATTCTACCCGCTTGGGAAGGTCACAGCCACTCGATTTCTTTCTGGGGCCACTGGAATATAATTTCATCAATCTCTTTAAACTGGAGAGGAATGCTGGGGCTGGGGCTAGGCTGGGGTGGGGCCAGGGCTAGGATGGAGAGGAAAATGAGGGGCAGGTTCTCATAGTTGGTATCAATAGGAAGAAAAGATGGAAATCTCTGCGCACTGGATAATCCTGATGAGAAAAGGCCCTAGAATAGAATAATAAGCATAGAGGATGTCTGTTTAAATCAATTAGAGCAATGGTTCTTAAATGTAGCCCCAGACCAGCAGCATCAGCATCACCAGGTAAAACTTGCAGGACTGCAAATTCTCGTGCAACACACCAGACACACCGACTCAGAAACTCTGGGCATCAGGTCCAGAAATCTGTTTTAACAAGCATCAGGTCCAGAAATCTGTTTTAACAAGTTTGAGAACAACTGAATTAGAGAAAGAAAGGAGAGACAAGGTGGCGAGTCTTTGAATTGTTCTGGTGAGTAGGGATATGCTTTGTTTCCACCTGTGACCCACTGAGTCAGAGCAAGGACTGACTGGCCAGATGCACTGATGTCACCCAATTGACCAACGGCCCAAGACATTCCTGTGCTCCTTAACCACTGTTTCCAAGCATAGGTCCCTTTCTTCTCCCCCATCTTCCGCTTTACAAACTGCCACCTTGTAAAGTCCAACGAACAACAAGGGGGATGTGTAACACTGTCAGGAATTAAGCCCAAGAAGTTAAAAGCCATCTTTTTCTGTAAAGTCATTATGCACTTGCCTCATTTCCTGCTGACTGACTTTCTCCTGGGAATAGGAACCAGGAAATCTTTGAGGCAGGTGCAGTTCTAATAGATGTTACAAAGCCTGAGACAGCTCACTGCTTCCCCTGTTTGTTGTTAACTGAATAGTTCCTCCACAGAAATCACCTTGGTTCCTCACAGAAAAATATCCCTTTCCTACCTACTAAGACAGTGTATTTCTCCAGGGAACTGTACTTTCTTCTGGTGTCCCACACAACCTCTTTGTTGATCATTGACTGTAAGGGGGACATTAATGTTTTGTTTTGTTTTTTTCCCTGCTTCTTCCACTCTTATAAACTGACCTTGACTAGGTACTCTCTCAGCCTTGTTAAGGTAAAATTTCAATGATCAGGGACAGAGTGTCTTTTGTAAGAATCATCCACTAACCAGATGTTTTTCTTTTCAACTTTGTAATGTAAAGAGACAAAAGAAAAGGAAACACTTTCTAGAATGTAACTTTTTAGAAGGCCCATAAGAGTTGATATGCAGAAGCAAAGAAGGCAGAACGGAACTACTGTTCAGCATGGACTCTAAGGGCCAACTTGACTCAGTTACCTCATGATTGTGCAAACTTGGGCAAGTTACTTAACCTCTCTTTTTCTGGAAGATGGGGGTAAGAGCTCTTAGCTCACAAGGTTGTTGGGAGGATTAAAACTGTTAAATTAAAAAAAGCTCTTACAAGAGTATCTGGAAAGTATTAAGAACTGCAAAAGTGGCTGCTATTATATTCTTATTACTACTATTGACCACAAGAAACCATGTCAAGAGAATGGCCCAATTCCATCCACCATCTTGTACTTACTAGGGCAGGAAATAAGCTAGACTAGAGAATGAGAAGCTAACATTTAATAGCTCCTCTTCAGAGGCAAGAAATTATCTTCCTGTGCTCCCTATTTCTCCTGTTAATTCAATTTTCATACACATTTGTCTTAACTCCTCACCTGGATTATCTGATCCCTGAGAGCAGGGGCTCTGCATGAGTCCTCTTTGCATGAACCAGAATACTAAGCACAGCAACTTTCATATCATACTGGATTTAATTTTCAGAAAGACATTTTCCACCAACCAGAAAGAATAATTACCCCTAAATCCTCACTCATCCTGGCATAGTGTGGTTTTACTCTTGATTAGGCTGCTTCTCAGGACACACCCTTGCACTGCAAATGATGCATGCTGTCTACACTGCTTGCTTTGGTGTTGTGATCCTCAAAGTGACTTCCAGGTCAAACTACCAAGTGATAAAATACTTAGGGGCTACTTCTGGAGACACCGTGGGAAATTCTAAAGAAGTCCATAAGTCCATGACATAGTGCTTGCTCCCCTCGTCCCCAAATACTATCAGACTACCACTTAAACATTATGAAGAGATTGCCGGAACAGTAGATGGTCCAGTGGAGAGTGCTGTGGTCATTTGGAAAATGAGAGTTCAAAGTGGGTGGTCACTGTCAGAATAGACTTCATGAGATAGCTGGGGATTGAGCTGGATTTTCTATACTAAAAAGCCTGAAATTCTCCCACATGTCTGATGAGCATTATTTCACATCACACAGCACAGCCTCTCACGTCCAGACTGGTTACAATAGATGCCCTTAACAGGAAAAAAAACCAAAAATCCAGACAAGGTCTCATGACAATGACCAATAGAAATGTTATCATGAAGTGCTAAATGCCAGAACTTATTCTTAATTAATAAACCTAGTCAGTACCAATAACTTTAATGTCACCTTCTCACCAAACCATGCAGCCTCAACTGTCCATAAGAGGGATTTCACCTTTATAAAGCTTTATCTTGAGGTGGCTACACTTAAAAATATAAAGACTTTTTTTTTTTTAATGTTGTAAGCTCTGTGAAACCAGGTATTCTATTACTCTGGCATTTTGCATATAAAGCTCTATGTTAATCAGCTTATTGTAAGAAACTTAAAGGCCTGCTGGAAACTGTTATGATTCTAAATCATTTATTTCAGCACCGGAGAGCTGGGGCTCTATCTTATTTATTATTTTCCTCCAGCACTGCCACACACCAGGCACTTACTATATGTACAGTAAATGAATTAATTTAAACTCAGTTTAGATTTATTGTTATGCAGTTTATTGAATTCTATTTTTGAAAGCTTATAGATCACATAGAATATTTTGGGTTTTACTTATAACTTGTATTTCATATCAATCACAAAAGGTAACAAGAAGTGGGGAACCTGGGTGGCTCAGTTTTAAGTATCTGCCTTCAGCTCAGGTCATGAACCCAGGGTCCTGAGATGGAGCCCCTGCAGGCTTAGCAGGGAGCCTGCTTCTCCCTCTCCCTCTGCCTGCCGCTCCCCCTGCTTGTGCTCGCTCACTCACTCTTTCTCTCTCTGTCAAATAAATAATAAAATAAAATAAAAGTCTTAAAAAAAAGGTAACAAGAATATCCAGTTAACAAGTAACCATATGTGATAACAAAAATTCAAACTAGCCAACAAAAACAATATTGATCAGGGGCGTCTGGGTGGCTTAGTCCTTGAGTGTCTGCCTTCGGCTCAGTTCATGATCCCAGGGGCCTGGGATTGAGCCCCGCATTGGGCTCCCTGCTCAGCAGTAAGCCTTCTTCTCCCTCTCCCTCTGCCCCTGCTTGTGTCCCCTCTCTCGCTGTCTCTCTGTCAAATAAGTAAATAAAATCTTTTAAAAAATTTTTGATCATCACGATTATAATTCTACCAGCTTATAGCTCAGACTATAATTTGAAAAATGCCTGATCCTTCTGCCAGGATATGCAAAGGCAAGTTTGGATGTCCTTTGGTTTCTGTTTTACTTCAGATAAAGTTTTTTCTTCATTTGCAGTATAAATCTATCAGAAACAGAATTTGGGACCACCATTATATCTCTGTTATTGTGTGTGTGTGTGTGTGTGTGTGTGTGTGTGTGTGTGTGTGTGTGATGTCTTGAAATGATAATCCAATGGTTTCCAAACCTGACTTATTAGAATTCCATGCAGAGCCTCAGTTGAAAAGTATAGTCATATGGGCCTCCACCCACCCTCAGCTGAACTGGAACCTCTATTGGTTAAGGCTGACAGAAAAAATTCAAGACGCCCAGTTAAATTTGAATTTCAGATAAGCAGCAAACAATTCTTTTGAACCAGGTACACCTCATGCCATATTTGGGACATACTTAGACTAAAAATTATTGTTTATTTGAAACTCAAATTTAACTGGCATCTCAGTTTTCTGGGTGTGTGTGGGTTTTTTGTTTTTTGTTTTTTTGTCTTTTCTTCTTTTTAGTAAATCTGGGAATCCTACCAAGAGTACCAAAAAGGAATCTGTATTATCTGTAGTTTCCAAACTGGTTCCATTCAAATTGGTCTTTTTTGTTTTTTTCCAGTTTTCTTCTTTGTTTATTCTTCTTTTTCAAATCTACATTTTAGACTTAGACCAAAGAGCTAAAACACAAGATACCTATTTTTTAAAGTTGGAGAGTTACTACGTAAGAAACATTACCTTAAACTTATTCATGATTCAAGAGAAACGTTTTAATTTTTTTCATAAAATATGTGTTTTACATGTCTTATTATTTAGATGTCACTTCATTTACACAGGTTATATTCATCGTTTTATTTTTATTCAAAAATATTTCCATACTATGTCTATTGTTATATGAGAGCCATGGCCACCCAGGTTGGGATTTTTTTTTTTAATGCTATTAAACACACAGCTAAGAATATAGGATAGAAAACATGGAGGGGGAGGGTCTTTCCACCAAGATAAAGTTCTACATTTTCTCCAGTGGAAGTAGCCCAATTCAGAAAGTTTTATCACATGGATTTAGAATGAGGAAAAGTGATAACTGGAGCTTCTTTGAAAATTACCCTAACAAAGTAAAAAGCAGGGAAGAACAAATGGCCTATTAAGGCCAGTGCACTCAGGGAAAGAATTCATTAATCCCCGTAGCTCGTAATAGGGAGTTAGGATCCAGAGTGTGAAAATGTCAGAGCAGCGCCATGAAAGCCTAGAAGCACTCAGTAGGTGCAGAGAATCAAGACTGTATATGAGCAGTTGCTGGGAACCCAGGGTCTGGGAAACACCGCACATTCCAACACAAATCCCTGAGCCCAGGTACCATGGGAACAGCTGATCCTCTACAAACATTTGTCGATATGTGAAGATGAGATGGGTCCTGACATGCTGTCTGGATATTATGAGCAAGGTAAAGGGTAACCAAGGGGACCAGACCGACAGCATGGAGCTGCATAAATCCCAGCTGTGAATTCAAAAGGGGTGCCTGGGCTTGAATATTCCTTTTGCCCCCAGCTAATGTGTGTACTGACCTCTGCTAAGGAGCTTGGAAGTAGTTTTAAGTAATTTGGTTCCCATAAATAGAATGTCCTCTTCAGGTGTTATGTGAGGAGGAACTAAAAATAATTAGTGCAAATGATCCTCAGACCCTCCACCACCTGAAAAAGCGGGGAGAGAGAGAGAGAGAGGAGAGAGAGCAGTGGAGACGGGTGAACTTAGATGCTTTTTAAAAAAAGAAAGTGTTCTCTACTGGGAGAAGCTGGTAGGAAGTTTTCCTGGAAAAATTTCCAATAAATTGGACCATTCAGGCACATTCCTCATTAAAAAATGTAAAACATAATTACTAAGTTCATTTAGTGTGATCTCTAAGTGGTTGCTTGAGGAAATGTGCTGCAATTTGTTTTATATACCTGGCTTTGAATACTATGAAACATGCACTTTAAAAAATAGATACATTCTGTAGCATTTAAAATGCGTGCTTCCGTCTTTCTGGTTTCTGAATTCAGTATCAAACTGAAATTCTATGAGGGGCAAATTTCATTTAAATTTGGCAAAAGACAGCTTTGGTTCAGGCAAAAGGAAAAAAATGTATAAACAAGTAATAAAATCACACTTCCTGAAGTGTTGAGTTGTGAAACTTCTGATGTAGAAAAATACTGGGTATTTATTGGGAGTTTTACTGATGCCTTCTAAGTACTCTGTGAAGTACAAACAGGAGACAGAAATGGAAATCTTATAGAAAAGAGAAAGAAAACCCTGAAGTCCCCTTCATTTTTCCCTCTTTCAGGAATAACCAGTAAGCCAGTCAGCCATGAATTGTCTCAGTTATTTGCTTTGGCTCCAAAATACTTAGGGAAATATACTGGATAGAAAGTCATCACAGCAAGGTCACAGTATTTCAGTGACAAAAGCTGACCACAGTGACACACAATCATGAACAACACTGGTCTTTGCTTCACCTCACTTGTTGGGTTCAAAGGTACCTATTTCGGGACATGTATCTGCATTTAGACTTTGGAGATGCCACTAGAGTTCAGACAAATCTTCAGGGCCAAATGTTGTTGTTGTTTTTTTATTCTACCTTTTTACTTTCTGGTCCTTTATAATATCCTATTCGGCCAAATACTTTTATAAGTTATCATGTTTTCTCTTAAATTGCCAAAGCCAAAAATGAAAGTGAATATAGTACTACCAAATCTTCTAGAAATAAAAAAGGAGTATAAGAGAGTACTATAAAAAACTGTATGCCAATGTATTGGGTACCCTAGATGAAACGGACAAAGTCCTAGAAACATTCCAAGACTGAATCAGAATGAAACAGAAAATCAGAATAGAACTATAACTAGTTAGGAGATTGAATCAATAATTAATAACCTCTCAACAAAGAAAAGGCCTAGATGGTTTCACTGGTGAGTCCTACCTAACATTTATGTAAAGAAGAACTAACACCAATTTCTCCTCAAACTCTTCCAAACCTTAAGAGGAGAGAATGACTCCTAACTCACTCTGTGAGGCTGGCATTACGCTGATACCAAAGCCACACAAAGGCAGTACAAGGAAGGAAAACTGAAGACCAATTTATGTTATAAATATTGATGTAAAAATCCTCACAGAATACTAGCACACTTAATTTGACAGCATACGAAAGCAACTATACACGATGATCATGTGGAATTTACTCCTGGAATATAAGGATGATTCAACATACAAAAATAAATCAATGTAATAGATCATATCAATAGAATGGAGGAAAAAACCCATAATATCATTTCAGTAGATACAGAAAAAGCCATTGACAAAATTCAACACTTTTTATGATAAAAAAAAAAAGAAGCTCAACAAATTAGGAATAGAAAGAAACTATCAACATAATATGGGTCATATATGAAAAACTCACAGCTAACATTATATTCAATGTTGAAGGACTGAAAGCTTTTCCTCTAACATAAGGAAAAAGAAAATATGGATTCCTACTTCTACCATTCTAGTTAACAAAGCCAGAGCAATTAGTCAAGGAAAAGAAATAAATGACACTCAAATTGGAAAGGGAGAAGTAAAATTACTTTTGTTGATAGATGACATGATTTTGTATGTAGAAAATCCCAAAGATTACACATACACACACACACACACACACACACACACACACACACACAAATAACTATTAGAACTAATAAACAAATTCAGCAAGGTAGCAGGATACAAGATCAACAAACAAAAATCAGGTGCATTTTTTTATACTAATGATGAACAATTTAAAAATGAAATTAAGAAAATTAATTTGCAATAGCATCAAAAAGAATAAAATACTTAGGAATTAACTTACTAAGGAGGTGAAAGACTTACACACAGAAAACTATGAAACATTGCCAAAAAAAATTTAAAGAAGACATAAATAAATGAAAAGGCACCCCATGTCCATGGATTAGAAGACAATGTTATTAGGCTGTCAGTACCACACAAAGCAATCCGCACATTCAATTTCATTCTTATGAGAAGCTCAACAATAATTTTTTTTTTGCAGAAAATAGAAAAACACATCCTAAAATTTGTATGGAATCTCAAAGGACCTCCTAATAGCCAAAGGAATCTTGCAAAAGATGAACAAAGTTGGAGGACTGATACTTCTTGATTTCAAAATTTGCTATAAACCTATAGCAATCAAAACAGTGTGATGCTTACATAAAGGCAGACCTATGACCAATGGAATAGGATAGAGAGACCAGAAATAAACCCTTGCATATATAATTAAATAATTTTCAGCAAGAGTTCCAAGACCATTTAATGGGGGAAAGGACCACCTTTTCAACAGTGGTTTTGGGAAAACTGGATGTCTACATGCAAAAGGGCAAAGTTGCACCGTTACCTTACACCATATAAAAAAATTAACTTAAAACAGATCAAAAACCTAAGAGCAAAATCTAAACTATACAACTTTTAGAAGAAAATATAGAGGAAATGTTTCGTGACAAAGGATGAGTCAATGATTTCTTGGGAATGACACCAAAGCATGGGAAACAAAAGAAAAGTAGTAAATTAGACTTCATACAAACTAACAACTCTTTTGCATCAAAGGACATTACCAACAGATTAAAAAGACAACTCAGAATAGGAGAGGATATTTGCAAATCACATATCTCATGAAAAATTAATATTCATTATATATACAAAACTCTTAAAACTTAACAACAAAAAAAGCAAATAACTCAACTGAAAAAAATGTGAAAAACACGAATAGACATTTCTTCAAAGAAGATATACAAATGCCCGATAGGCACATAAAATCAGTAATCATTAGGAAAATGCAGATCAAATCCATAATCAGATACCAACTGACACCCATTAAACTGATTATTATAAAACAAAACAAAACAGAAAATGAGAAAACAAGTGTTGGCATGGATGTAAAGAAATATGCATTTTTGGCAGGAAGGTAAAATTGTAGAAACAGTAGGTAGACACAGCCACTGGAGAAACAGAATGGCAGTTCTTCAACAAATTAAACAAAGAAGTGCCGTTTGACCCAGCAATTCCATTCTGGATATATACACAAAAGAATTGACAGAAGAGACTCAAATATCTGCACACCAATGTTCATAACAGTATGACTCATAATAGCCCTAACATGGAAGCTACCCTAATGACTATTAACAGATAAATGGATAAACAAAATGTGTTATATCCATCCAATAATACATTACTGATCCTTAAAAAGAAATTCTGACATATGTTACAATATAGATGAACCTGGAAGACATTACACCAAGTAAAATAAGCCAAACACAAAAGGACAAATAGTGTATGATTCCACTTACATGAGACACCTAAAGTAGTCAAATTCATAGAGACAGAAAGTATAATGAAGACTACCAGGGGCTGGAGGGAAGGGAGAATGGGGAGTTATTGTTTAATGGAGACAGAGTTTCAGGTTGGAATGATGTAAAATTCCAGAAATGGATGGTGGTGATGGCTGTAAAACAATGTGAATGTACTTAGTGTCCCTTAACTGTACATTTAAAAATGGTTAAGATGGTAAATTTTTTTTTAAGATTTTATTTATTTATTGGACAGAGACAGCCAGCGAGAGAGGGAACACAAGCAGGGGGAGTGGGAAAGGAAGAAGCAGGCCCCCAGCAGAGGAGCCCGATGTGGGACGCGATCCCGGAACGCCGGGATCACGCCCTAAGCCCAAGGCAGACACTTAACGACTGCGCCACCCAGGTGCCCCAAGATGGTAAATTTTATGTTATGTATATTTTACTACAATTTTGAGAGGGGCACCAGGATGGCTTAGTTGGTTAAGTGGGGAGCCTGCTTCTCCCTCTGCCTGTCTCTCCCCCTGCTTGTGCTCTCTTTCCCTGTCAAATAAATAAAATCTTAAAAAAGAAAAATCTTAAGAGAAATCTCTAAATAAATAAATAAATACAAATGAGGGGTTAATTTAGAGATTATCTTCTGACAAAGTCATCTCCGGTAACAGGTGGACAGGCACACACTCATCTAAATGTAGTGACAGATAATTGCGCCTCCTCATCCCCCAAAATTTTATGCACATAGGGTAACAAAGAAAGCAAGAATTGTGGAAACTGGAAAGGAAAAGGGAGGAAATTAGGAAGGAATCCCTGGGGAAGGTAAAGCTAGGACAACAGTTTGGGACCAGCTTTTTAAAAGCCTTGAATGCCATGCTAAGGGCAATGAAAAGCTACCAGCTATTTCAGCAGAAGAATGGCTTGACCAGACAAATATCAGGAATAAAACTCTTAGGAAAACATGAAGCATGGAGCTCAACTGAATGCAGGAAACCAATTATGCAGTGAGGGAAAGGGAAATATAAATTTATGAGTGAGCAATTAAATGTATTTATGGAAATTGATTTTCTCAAAATAACTAGTGAGTTAAATCTTTCCCTTCTGGTAATTTTTTTTTTAAACACGGAGGATAAAATACCCACAAGTCTGAGGTTTAGGCTTTAAGCATAACCTCCATTCCTTCTAGCCACCCACAGGGGCATGGCCATTTCTAATGTTAAGATATGACTAATCAAGCTATGATTTCACTCCAGTGAAATTCTGTCTGATCTGAACAGAGGAGATCAAGAAAGAAAACAAAGACACTTGCTCTTACCCCAAATGAAAGATATTCTTATGATAATCTTTTATTTCATGCCAACAAATTACAAGAAGAAAAAAATGAAAAAATATAAACATGTATACACATATATCATTTAAAATATGGCCCTAAATCCTTTTGCAACATATAATCTGGATCTGTGATAATTAGATTCAATAGAAAACAAGATACTCAGGAAAAGACCAGGCTTAAAGCTCCTGAATATTCTCGCTGATTCTTTTTATCTTCACTTCTTGAGAAGACAGGTTCAGTTTCTTAATAGCTGCTTACTCCAAATTTCCCATTTTTCAATCTGGAAAGACTTGCTTTTCTTGATACTGTGGCCTAACACAATGTAAGAGGGTTAGAGCATCATGAAGATATCGGCTGGTCTATGATGAGAGAAGCAATCTCCTGCCATTGAGGACAGACCTTGACACAATGCTGGACTGACAGCATGACTCCCATGGCCCTTCCCTAACACACGTTAGCAGGGAGGAATGGCTCCTTGCCATACTTCCATACATATACACAGGAGCTTGGCAACACCCATAATCTACCCCAAGATCTTGACCAATTCTGACCACAGACAAATGACAACTTAGTTGGTTTTGAGAGGGTTCATACTGTGGCTCTGCCCATGAGGAAACCAGACCATCATCAGGCTCCTAATGCTCCCAGCATGAATGAGGTCACATCATCAGGTCACAGTTTTATCCCATGTGTCCTTTCCAAGTCATTTTCCATGTTATCTTTGTATATGCTAAACGGAGTTATCCAAAAAGGAAAAACTACAAATACTAATTAAATGATACAGTATAAAAAATCATTCTCTCTGATACGTGAGCATCCTGATGTTATGAAAGCCCTATAGGAATTCAAAATAAGAGTAACAACAACCACTAGAACTTTAAAACAAACTTGATTAGTTAAAAAACAAAGCAGATGCAGACTGAGAAGGAGATAGGAGAGGAGCAGGGAGACCTGGGGGAGGAGGTGTGAGCTCCTCTGGGAGCAAACTCCAGAGCAGGAGTACTATCCCTGGCACAGTTGGGAGCACCTCTGTCTAAAATATATGATATTATTTGAATCTCAAAAACCCTACATTGGGTGAAGAAGCCTAATTTATATAAAATTGTAGAACCAACCTATAGTAGAAAAAAAATCAGAAGAGTGATTGCTCTATAGAACTTTCTGGGATGGTGGTAATGTTCTCTATCTTCGTAGAGGTGTGGGTTACATGGTTGTTTGCATTTATCAAAATTGAGCAAGATATACTTAGGATTCCATTCCACTGCATTGCATTTCAATTTTATCTGAAAAGAAATACCAAAATCTAGTTAATGTGCTTTCTGGAGTTTAGGGAAATGTATCCTGATGTCTGCATAAAGCAATTTACTTTGAAATGTGAAAACAAATAATATGGGTTAAAGAAGAGAGAGACAGGGGTGCCTGGGTGGCACAGCGGTTAAGCGTCTGCCTTCGGCTCAGGGCATGATCCCGGCGTTGTGGGATCGAGCCCCACATCAGGCTCCTCCGCTATGAGCCTGCTTCTTCCTCTCCCACTCCCCCTGCTTGTGTTCCCTCTCTCACTGGCTGTCTCTATCTCTGTCGAATAAATAAATAAAAAATCTTAAAAAAAAAGAATAGAGAGACAATAAATGGACAGATACATGAGAAAGCAATATAACAAACTAATATTTGAGGAATCTAGGTGGTAGGTATATGGGTATTTACAATAAAATACATTCAACTTGGCTGTATCTATAAATGTTGGAGAAGATGCTGTCACTCACTTTACTTTTCAACAAACAGAGACTCATTTGTGTTAATAACCATTCTCTTTTTATAAAGCCAATGCTTCTAGCAAAGTTAAGGGCATCAAATCATTGAAACATTTATGTTGATTTCCTCTATGTTTTTTTTTTCTTCTAGTAGGAGGTAGAGTTTAGAATAGAACCAGAAGTTTAATTGTTGTTGATGGTGGTGGTAGACGTGGTAGGAAAGATGATGGGGGTGGTGTTGATGGTGGTGGTGAACCATTGTGTTTAGATGATGTGGATCTTAGCATAAGGTCAAAAAGGAATCAGTCAGCACTAGAAAACAGAGAATGCATAAAGCAAGATGGAAAAATACCCCAAATCAATTTCACCCATGTCAAAATTTGCCTTAGGTTGTTCTAATCATGGAAAAGGAGAAGGAGGGGGCTCAACGAAGGTTTGTGAATGAAAGAAAGAATTAATGCACTGATTGGAAGTTTCAAGAAAAAATTAGCAGAAATTCAATAAATATTTTATATTGAAGAGTGAATAGATTAATGAATGACAAATGGATCTAGGAGTTCATGGAAACAGGAAATAACCACTAAATCATTGAGTTTTCAGAAGAAAACCTGTACATTTATAACCAATTCTCTTCTAGGCACATTTATAACCAATTCTCTCCTAGTCTCACAGAGAAGACTCTCTCATTTGTCCACTGGTGCCCTTAAGAGGTGCAAACACTAATGCCTCCAGGACTCCACATAGTTAACTTGTGTGGGCAACAGCCTTGTCAAACACAAGAGCTGAGAAACAGACTGCATTGTGTCCAAGCAGGACAGATGGAAGTTAGCATCTGTTCACCAACACGGAACAGAATGCTGACTGTCATAGTCTCAGGCCCTCTAGGTCTCACCCTCAGCGTGAAATGCTTGCTTTCTAACTCCTTCCTTATATCTCCAAGCTCTCATTCTTCATCTGTTGACTCTTTCCATGAAATGTATTCTCATCTCAGTTATCTTAAAGCACAAATTTAAGAAATGGTCTCAGTTCTTTGCCCTCTAAGTGTCTGAGCTCTCACACTCTCTGATCCTGGGTTCTTAACATCCCTTTTAGCGTAACACTTAGAAGTTGACTTCTGGTCCCACTTCTCTACCCACACTTTCTCTTACGGTTGCCTAAGTCTGTGCCATCCAGCTCAGCAGCCATGAACCACAGGGAGCTACTGAGCACTTGAAATGGGGTTCATTTGAATTGGGATGGGCTGTGAGGGTAAAATACGTGCTGGACTTCAAAGACACTATGAAATCGGGAATGGAAAATGTAAATTTTTATATTGATGACATGTTAAATGATTTTTTTTATACATTGGGCTAAATGAAATTTATTTATTCGTTATTTTTTAAGATTTATTTATTTGAGAGAAATAGAGAGAGAGAGAGAGCATGAGCAAGGGGAGGGGCACAGGGAGAGGGAGAGAGAGAATCCCAAGCCGACTCCCCCTGAGCGCAGAGCCTGGTGCGGCGCTCGATCCCACAACCCTGAGCCTAAATCAAGAGTCAGATGCTTAGACATCTGAGCCACCCAGTTGCCCCAAATGATATTTATTTTTAAACCTAACTCTACCTGAGTCTTTTTGCTGCGATTACTAGGAAATTTAAAATCACACGGTGGGCTCACATATTGAACAATCTGATATAGGAAAGGTCTTTTCTCAGCCATTTTCTTTCTTGCCCTTCCTGCTGCATTTGAGACTGTTAATGGCCCTGCACTTCCCACCCACCTCCCTTAAAATTCTCTCTCTGTTTTCTTGTTTGCTGCGAAGACCTACTCCTGCCTCCTTTCCTACATTCTCATCTTCCCTTAAAGCAGCTAGGCAGTGGCAGTGGGAGCCATACAGCAGGCAGTATCTCTCCAGAGCTGAAACACTTGAATGTTGTGCTATATTACTAGTCATGTTGAAAGTAACCCACGCCAAAGGAACAGAGAGGGAAACCTTGTTACAGGTAAGTCATCTGCGTCTGCGTATTTACCTCTCTCTTTCTCTGCTCCACCATTTACTAGATATATGCACTCTAGGCAAGGTACTTAGCCTCTCCATGTCATCACTGAAGAAGTAAGAGTACCTAACTCATAATGTTGTTGTTAGGATTATATTAATTATTGCACATAACATACGAAAAACATTGCCAAAAATTGTTTGCAATGCATCCACTATTATTAATAATCATTATTACAATAATACCAAATTTGATTTACTTAAAACTAGCCAAGTTTTAAGTTGAAGCTCCTGGAATTAGGTGGCCCAACGTTGTGTTAGTCTAGAAATAGAGTTTCATAGGAGTGTGTTTATGCCACTCCTGTCCTTGCAGCAGTGAAAATTGGATTATACACTCTTTGAATACAGAAAAAAATAAACTTAGTTCAAAAATAAAATGTTTTATTTTGAAAATGGTAAAATAAAACTGGTAAAGTCTAATTAGTCCCATCTGCACTTATTCCCCACTATTATTTGTAATATATGCCATAGATTTTTTTTTTTCCTTTAACAGTGATCAAATATTACAGGACCTCACAAGAGCTTAAGTGCTGAACTTTAATTTTAAGTCTGGTATTTTTTCATGAGTGTGGGAAGAACTGGGCAGAGAAATGCACTTTCAGCTGTGTGGAGGGCAATGGGGTCCCTGACTTTATTTTCACTATTAAAACTTGTACAAAAATAACATTATTATGACACAGTGGAACCCCCTACAATATGTCGAAATGACTAAGAAAAGAAAATAAAAGGAGGAAAACTTTAAGTGGGTTTGATTTTGAAAGCCAAATATTTTTAGAAAAATGTAATGAAACCTGCTTATGACTTTCTTACTTTCAACATTTCCCTACATCAAATGTTTATCTTTCAAAGGCCTGGTTTAGAACACACACACACTCACACACGCACGCACACACACGCACACACGCACTCGGTATTGCTTTTTAACATTCCCCTTTCCTGGCCCTGGGGAGGATATCATAAGGGATAGGCCCTAACATTAAAACAAACACAGAAATAAACTACCAACGGGAAAAATAGCACCTCGTTTCTTAAAAGCCTTAAGCTAACCAAAATTGGGCTTCCCTGGGGTCCGCTTTGTCCTGTTAGACCTGTTCCAGCAGGAAATGGCACGCAGGGGAACTTCAAGTATTGCAGCAGTAACTCTGTGGATTGCTGTTGTTGGGTCCTAAAGAAAAACTGTTAAGGAAATAAAATTCCCCGCAGCCCCACTGACCCCTCAGAACATTCTCCATAAACCAGCAAAGGTGCCGTGGGCAAAGGTGCTGTGCCTTGCCTGATAGCTGTGACGCTTGATACTCTCAAGTGCTGAACTTCATGAATGAGCACCCATAGGCAGAGTTGTCTACCTGAGGCTTAAAAATATATTGAAATACAAATTAGTGAAAGCCAAGGCACTCAAAGAGAGGTGTGTACCCTTAAGTAACAAAAACACCCACCAATTAATACCGGCTCATTTCAGACAATGAGCTGAAAGAACGCCTGGTGCTTGGCAGCAGAGTGTATAGCAGCGGTGGTAAGAAAGCCAGGAAATATGTAATTAACTTCTGCCACTTTCCCAAACACGCAACCATTTTCATGTAAGCTATGTCCCAGGTAATCAGCAGATGGCGCTGTTCCCTGAGGCTCAGAGCTTGCCAGAGTAGCCTGTTTCTTAATACTAGACTGTGCTTCACAAGGCATCCAGGTAGATTGTAAGAGGCGGTAAATCACCTTCCCCAAATGCTGGAAACCCCAGATTTATTTGCTATTAAGAACTGGCCAGGCAGTTATGTTAACTGAAAGAGAAGAAGTCCTGATAAATCTATGCTATGGAAAGCGTATCACTGGTCTGTGTTGAAACTGGCTTTCTCTTTGACCGATGCTGTTAATATGGTTTCCAAATATACATTTTGCTTTTCAGCCGGTCTGTGCTTCCATACAGCCTGGTACTACTACCAGTGATAAGCAAACCAAACTCGATCTACAGTGGAGGATGAGGGGAACAGACTTTTGATGTAACACACATATGGAAGATGACTTTTGATTCAGCTAATGCAAGAATACAGCCTTCAGAGTTTTTAACCACCTATTTCAGAATGGGAGGCAGTGCCTTTGATCAGAAACACTTGGGAAAGTGTCTTAAAGTGACAGATTTCCAAGCTATACCTCAAATCTGCTGCTTCCAAAACTTTGGGAGTATGAATCTGTATTTTTTAATCTCCTAATGTGGACTCTGATACTGCTGGTCCTCTATTTGACAGTGAGAACTTCTAAATAACTAAATTCCAACAATATAATGAAGAATCCTATGATATTAAAAGGAAAGCTTGCAAGAAGCTTGAGTAACTTAGTTCTCAGAGACTCAGAGGACACTATCATTCTTCAGACTACCTCTTGAAAGCTCACTTTTATGAGTATGAATGTTCATGATGAAAAGCCATTTATCTAAATAAACTTGAGGAAATCATTCACTTCCAGGGAAGAAATCTGTGAATTAAAAGCTATAATGCTAAATCATTCTTTCCTATGATGTTATTGAGCTTTGTATTCACTATTTGTTCACCACCTACTATATAATAAGCATTCTAACAATGAGACCAAGTCCTCGTCCTCAAAGAGCATACCTAATACAAACTGGACAGCAAAAAATGAGCAACATTATAGACAAGAAACTACACTATGGGCCATACATAATTGAATGTAGAGAAGAAACATAATAAGGGAATGGAGAGATAAAAAATAATGATGCATTCTCACATGGGGCAATTTTGGTTTCCTCCTTAGCAGAAGTAACATATTTTTAATAAGAAATTATAAGTAGGATGCCATTTGCTGAAAACAAAAACAAAAACAAAAACCTGCCATTATTGTGAATGGGTACCTTTTCTGGGATGATCCATCAAAAATAGCTCTTTAATCGCTAGGACTTCAGGTAAACCCCTTTCAGTGGTGTGGCCCGCTTCCCTATTCTCCTCGGTCCTCCAGCCCCCAATATAATGTCACATCTGTACAGCTTTCTTAAGAGGAAATGGGCCCAAACTCAGACACCTGGGGCTTGTTGCACACTTTTGGTTTTATAAGGACCTGAAACCATGTGTAGTGGTTGTCTTTCATATTAGGAGGAACCATAGTGCAGGCACTCTAAATCCACGAATGATTTAACAAAATGGGTCCTGCACATGTACTGTCAGTTGCTGGCACTGCACTAAATTAGAAAGTACTCCATTTTTTCGAGGGTCTTGTCTACCTCTGATGCCCTTTATTTCCTTTATACTTTTGTGAATTACATTTTTCCCTTTAATATCCCTGGGATATTACAGCCTAGAGTTTCTTGAAGGACTTGTTCTTCTAGATTATAAAATGCTGAAGACTAAGTTTTATTTTGGGTTGCCGCTCCAACAATCGGTGTAATATATTCTCTCTCTGAGAATATCAGACTCTATTTGGCAAAAACTGTTTCTCATGGGGGTATGGGATAAAATTTTTGAACCCACTATACAGATCATATACACAGGAATTGAACAATTTAGTAAATTCATAGAGAATGGTCACTACAGGTTTGTTAGAGTGGGAGGTTACAGTCGAGCAAGGCAATGGAGAGGATAGAATGATTCCTGTGGTACTGGATTAGAATTGGAGACATATGTATCTTTTTTTTTTTCCAGTTTTTATCTTGTTTAATTCAGAGCAAGCAAGAAAACAAAACAAAACAAAACAAACAAAGATGAGAAATGCCAACAGGGCACAGACATCATCTGAAAGAGCCGTCAATGAACAATGCTGGAACAATCTGAGCAGAAACAAAACAAAACAGTATCAAATTATTGTTTGAAATATAAAATCAATACCCATGTATCTATACTGATCCAAATAAATAAATAGACTAGACAAATCTTTGTGCAAAAGAATTCCAAATAACTGATGCAGATAATCTGCCATCGAGGATGCCAGTAATAATGTTGCTCCATGTATAAATAAAGGTGATTAAATCAATTATATAAGCATAATCACCATATAGTGTATGGTTGTAGGCTTAAACACTGACATGAATACCACATATAGTATATATATCATTTTTGCATAAACTATACTATTGTATAGTATATAGTTACTATGGTATGTAGTTAATACATAGTATATTACAGATATATACTACAACTATGTGTGTGTATATCTATATATGTACTATATACTAAGTATTGTGTACTATAGAGAGAGAGAGAGACAGAGAGAGGGAGAGAGAATGGTAATGTATATTTCCTGCATGCCTAAGTTTCAAAATACTGAAAACAGTAAATCTAATACATTACCATTAAACAGAATTGAGTATTTATGGAAAAAGGGTAATTCTAGGAATATAACAACTAAGGAAGAACAAAGAATAGTCTTAAAACCTGCTGGAAATTAAGAAATTTAAACAAGCAGTACAACTCTCCAGTACAAAGAACTCAAGTAAGTTGAGAAAGAGGAATTTAAGACTATAAAAATCAGAAAACAACATATGGCAAGAGGAAAAAATAGTGCAAAAGGAGATAGCAACTGATGAATAGATACAATGAGATATTTTTTTTGCAATAAAAAGAAGTACTTATACATACTACAACATGTATGAACCTTAAAAACATTATGCTAAGTGAAAGAAAACCACATAGTGAAGGATTCCATTTATATAAAATATCCACAATAGAAAAATCTATATAGAGATAGGAAGTAAATAGCTACAAAGGTCCCCTATGGATGGGGGTGGGGTGAGGAAAATCAGGCAGGCAGGAATGACCATTAAAGATATAGGGTTTCTTTTTGGAAGTGATAAACTTGTTCTAAAATTGATTGTGGTGATGGTTGCACAACTCGGTGAAAATATAAAAAAAACACTGAATTGTACACTCTAAATGGGTGAATTGCATGGTATGTGAATTACACATCATGTCATTTACAAATTAAAAATAAAAAAAGATTTGCAAGGCAGCTTGGATCCTTATTTTAAAAGATCATGAATGTTAGAAAAGACTTTACACTTTAGAAACTGAGGCAAGAGAGAGGTGGCATATGCAGATATAACTTTTAGAAAGATCATTTTGGCAACAGTGTATCACATGACATAGAAGTAGAATAATAGGACAGAATTAATATAATGAAACCAAATGCAACCAGGACTGTGATGGTTGGAGCAGAAAGGTGGGAGTGACATAATGGGCACTAGGAAGTAAAACTGAAAAAAGTCTTATTGGGTGTGCAAAGTGAGAAACAGGAAGAGAAGGAGGGAGGGGCAGAGAAAGAGAGAGACACAGAGAGAGATTGATTTTTTTTAAAGATTTATTTATTTATTTATTTATTTATTTGGGAGGGCAGGGGCAGACAGAGAGAATCTCAAGCAGACTCCCTGCTGAGCACAGAGCCTGATGCAGGGCTCAATCTCATGACCCTGAGATTATGACATGAGCCGAAACAAAAGTCAGAAACTCAACTGACTGAGCCACCTAGGCACCTTGGAGAGAGACTGATTTAAAGAGTCATATTTGAGTGCTGAATGGTAGTTTTATAGTCAAATGATATAGACAGATAGTATGAGGAGTGGGAGTGGGAAAATGTAAGAAATTGATAGATTCAGCTTTGGATAAGCTGAGTTTCTCAGTATGGGAGTTGAGAATGAAAAAATGTAAGAAGTTGATCAGCTTTGGATAAACTGTAATTTTTAAACTGGGGAGGAATTTAAGAAATTGATAGCTTTAAGTTCAGCTTTAGACAAATATAAGGAAAATATGGATAAATATAAGAATGATAGATTCACCTTTGAATAAACTCAGTTTTGGAAAACACTTTGGATAAATTGCGTTTGGGATATTATGAATCCAAGTCGAAAACATCCAAGCTGCCATGGAAACCTGCTCCATACAGATGAAGGAAGGTAAAAAACCCTTAAAGATTATAGAAAAACTTAAAAGAGATTGAAGACTTCCAGAGCAGCTCTCTATCTGAGGTTGTGTAGGTGGGGCCACAAAGCATATTTGACAAAGAAAGTTTAAAAAGAAAGGAAAAGAAGGAGGAAAATATTAATGATAGAACCCAAAGGAAGTGAGATTCAAGATCATCAGTGCAGCCAAGAGAAAGTTCTCAAAGTTCTCTAAAGCTGCTGGTGAAATCTTCAAGAGCAAATTCAATAGCAATCTGTAGATCAAGATAGAACTTTAAGGAATAATAGGAAAGGGGGAGAAGTATGAGTGTTGTTTGCTCTTTGAAGGACTTATATTTTAATAAAAGCTCACAAAGAACAAAGCAAAGAGAACATAACATATAACACAAGAAAGACTATTTAGTAGCAAATCAATTCAGTACTGGTTTATTCTAGCTGTGGGACCAAAGGAAAACAAGGTTAGGGCTGCAGTTTCCAATCATCTCTGTCTTTCCTCATTTTGCTACAATACATTTTCATCCATAAATCGTATCCAAATTCCCCTTGTATCAATTTGCACCATCCTCTCTCTGTATTGCATTATAGAAATTCTTTTCATAATATAAGTTGTTCATTTTGTTATACTAATGATGACATTTAAGCTGCAAAGTATTCAATTATTCATTCAAAGTTTTTACTGGGCACCTACTGTATGTATGGTAAATGTAGTACTAGCTATGAGTGTTACGATGAGCAAAAGATGACACAGACTCTTCATCATGTCACTAGCAATTTGATACTGATTATAAGCATTACTCAACTAATCATAAAAATAAATGTAAAGTTACTATAGTAAGTGCCACTTCTAATATTCAAAATTATGGTGAATAATTTATCTTTATTATGCCTTTACCAGATGTTACAATACTTTATTTATATTTCTATGTTCTTCATAGCTCTCAGATAATAATGCTGAACCTCAGTGAATTCTCATACTACTCAGGTACCACTCAGAAAACTCACATGGTTTATCAAACATCCCATAGCTACAAATTGTTAAAGCCTGGCCTCAATGCTGGTGATCTGCCTCACAGAATTTTATCATCTTATCTTCATATGTCTCTGAACATTAAAGAAGCATCTGTGTGATATATATGAGGTCTTCTACAGGAGTAGAAAGTGGGAAAAATGTGATATATACAGGGAAGGAATTGCTCATGTTTTCTTGGCATTGAAATTTTCCTGGAATATTCTTTGGAAATGCATTATTAAAATGTAGGCTGCTTAAGGAAAATATTTAAATAATACATTCAGATCCTTAAGCCATAGGTTTTACTTAAAGGGTTAAATTGCAAATCTAAAAAAGCAAACAAAAACCTGAGACCTTTTTCTTTGGAAAATGTTTTGACAGCCATTTCTAAGTTTTATAAACATGGGAACTGCAGCTCATGGACTTAATGAATTGAGGACATGATAAATACTAAGGAGGTCAGAACACGCGGTGAGTAGCAGGTGTTGGATTAGGCTTCAAGAACTCATGTACATGTTGAAATTCAGCTCAGTAGAGATGGGTCTAAGTTGTAGGGACAAAGTCATGCCAAAAGTCATGCTCACAGAGGGAAGCTTATCAACAAAGCCCAGGAAAATACTTGTATAGCTGGCATCACACTCAGGAAAAGATATCCATCAACATCTAGTATTTCCATAACTTCAGTGGTGATATCTATGCAGATGACTCTCCATCTTTGTCTCTAATCATCATATAGCTCTTGATCTCAAGATGCCCTACCCTTAAACTCAACTGGACTCACCATTTTCTCTCTCAAGCCTGCTTCTATCCCAAGTTCCTCAAGTTAATTCCTAAGTTATTTGAGTGTGAAGCCTTAGCTCTGTGACTCCTCTGGATCCTTTGAAGGCCAAACCCTCTTGATCCTACTTTTATCTTAACCTGAGACTCACGACCTCCTTTCTATAAGCATGATCATTGTCTTGCTTGAGGCCATACCATCTCTCAGCTACACTGATGTGATGGTCTCTGGATTAGTTAGCTTCTCTCAATCATCTTTCCTTCCTAATTCACTTTACCACTTATTGTGAATTTAATCTTGATAAAAGGTTATGATTATTCATACACCAGAACAAAACTCCAAATTACCCCCTACTCCATATAAAATAAAATCTAACCTAGCAGCTTGGAATTCAATAACTTTCATCCTTTGGCCTCAATGATGTTTCTAAATTTATCCCCTACCCTTTATCCAGTTCATGTACCCAATCTTGCCTATTTGCTATGTTAAGTTCTACTTTTTTTCTTGTCAAGGTACCTTTTTAGATGGTTGTTACCTCTATTTGGAATATTTTCCATTCAATGAATTTCTCTATGCCAAAACCCTACCTATTTTAATTCTATTTTTATAAAGCCTTCCAAAGCACGGAAGTTAAGCCAAATGACCCTTTCTTTTCCCCAAACCCTCATAGCCCTTAATCTCTTTAAAAAAAATGATTTTGGTATGTGTCTTAAGTCCCCCTCCTGAATTTTACTATTCTCAAGGGTATGATTGGTTCTTACCCAATTCAGAAAGTTCCAAACCACTATTTCAGTGTGTCATGAAAGATAGGCCACTGGTATTTCTGAACAAGTGAATATTTTACAGATTCAAACACCAAGTTCTGTAGGAGATACACAGCATGCCCAAGGTCACACAGCTGTGAGAGGAGGGCCTCAATTCCAAGTCCCCTGACTTCTCCCTTGTGGCTTTTGTCTTACACCAGCTGCCTCAAGTTGACCCACAGGTCTCAGCACATCCCATGGGTGGTTTTTTGGGTTTTTTTTGTTTTTTGTTTTTTTTTACTTTTTAACCAATCAATAAATGTGCTTTCCTCAGACATTGGTGAAAAACACAAACACATGTACTTTTTCTGTTTCACATAACGATGTTTTCTGCCCTCTAGGATCTCAGTTCCACTGAACGCAACAGTATTGCTGTGTTTTCCTTGGATGCCAACATGAAATTTAGCTGAACTCCTCCTAACCCCTTGAATCTTGGACTTTGGGCTGCAAGTCGCTTGGGTTTCCCAGTTGCCTCACAAGTACTTTCTGGTTTCAACCCGGTTGGAAATATTGAGACAAGAGTCTCTCTCAGAGTGTAGTGTTTGATCACTTTTACTTTTTTGAGTTGGAGGGAAGCAAAGCCTTTAAAAACAAATAAACAACAGTTAATCAAGCTTTTGATCCTCCTCAAAAGTTTGAACTCCATTCCAGTTTGAGGCAAAAATTTAGGTCAGCCCTCATTTTATTTATTTGTTTCGAATTTTTCAAGGGAGCCCTTCACCTAGGACGCCCCAGGGCACAAACACAGTAATACACACAAGCACACATACTCACATACAATTACCATGCTATTTTAAAATTCATCCACTTCTCCATAGAAGCACTAAATTTCCAAACAGCTAAAAATAACAATAACAATAATAACAAAGCAACTCCAAAACCAACAGCATTTTATCAGCTCCTCTTTCACTGGGCCTGGCCCCAGTTGCCTTTGTGGTATGGTTTACGTGATGATGCTAAAAGTTTTCTCTAACCTCAAATAGCCCCCAAGTCATCCTACCATCTCATGTGAAACCCCCAACATTAGAAATGTAGCCCTTTAAATGGAAACATTCATCTCAACAAATCCTTTAATGTCCTAGGAGGGGTGTCATTAAGCCATTGACACCTCGTTGCGAATTAGTTTATAGGAGATTAGTGAGTGAGTCATGCTTAAGATCTGGAGGAACTCCCCACAAATTTAGACACTTGTTCACTACCTCCCAAACCCTTCCTTCTACAAGCTTGTATGTTCCACATTTACTCAGTGCTGTTTGTTCACCAGGAATGCCAACTCCTGCAACTACTTGGAATTTGTTTAACAATTTAAGATTTCATTTAAAGTTCACTTTTTGTATAAGTACCAGAATGGAATGCCTATCATGTGCCAGATCTTTTTTGGTTTGCTTTGGGTTTTGGGGGGGTTTTTTTTGACCTCTGTGTATGCTTGAATTTTTTAAATTATTTTATTATTATGTTCAATTAGCCAACATATAGTACATCATTAGTTTTTGATGTGTGCCAGGTCTTTATACTGCATTGCTTGTTTACTTTTTTGGTGACTGTGTACAGGGGTGAGTGTAGGATCAATATATATCATATATCCTATCTGCCCAATTAAAAAAGAGTTCTGTGAGTTCCTCAAGGTTAAGGGCTGTGCCACATGCATCTTTCCATATCTAATGCCAATAAGAGAGTCTGAATGGAGAACCCTTGTTTCTTGTGTGTGCTCCAGTTTGGGCTACAATTAAAGCACAATGGGGTGGAATTTTGGAGCTATTTCTTGAGTTGCTAGTGAAACAACCAAGTGGAAATAATCAGTAAGATGCCGAAGGTCAACGCATAGATTTATCCTGAGTCACATCTGGATATAAATGAGTGAATGAAATCAGAGGCTCTGAAAAGGTAGATGGGTACATGATTGAGGCCATAGGAGGAATTATAAGCAATGCAGAGCAAAAAAGTAACTTATTTCCCCAAAGATACTACAAGGACAGAACAAACTGTACAGAAATTGATAAGTGAGTGGGTGGGAAAGGTCAGAAATTTAATGGGAGACTATATCAAGATTCTCATATAAACGCTGCAAGGTTATGTGATTAGAACAATATCTAATATATTTATAAGGGCCAAAGGAAGAAAAGTAAAATTTTGGGGATAGCTTCCAAACGTCTGGGAAAGGAAGCTGTCAGTAGAGAAACAAATTATTGGTATGCAGTGTTGAAGGCTGATCTTGGCTGGATACACACAAATTTGTAGCAGTACTACACAGCTGAATTAAAGGATAATGAGGTAATATTTGCCATGGTAATTAATTTGCCCTGTTCCATCTTATTTTGTGTGTATGAGGTAAGGAAATACTAAATTCATTGACTTTTTTTTCATCAAACATAACTATAGCTCTTCTAAATAAATTGTCATTTATCTCTCCATATAAATTGTATATTTAAGAGACTTTAATGGATCTGTAGCTTTCCTCTCCACTCCCTCCTCAATAGTAAGGCAGAAGATAATATGATGCTGCATAAAGAAACAAGAAATTTGGAATTGAAACACTTGTACAATGGTGTTTGAGAATGGACATCCAGTTAGCAAGTGATTGTAATAGATAGTTGATCCTCTTTTTTTTTTTAAGATTATTTGTTTATTTGACAAAGAGAGAGAGAGTGTGTGAGCACAAGCAGGGAGAGCCAGAGAGGGAGAAGCAGACTTCCCACTGAGCAGGGAGCCCTATGCGAGGCTCCCCCCCAGGGCTCCCAGGGTCCTGGGATCACGACCTGAGCTGAAGGCAGACAGACGCTTAACCGACTGAGCTACCCAGGTGACCCTAGATAGTTGATTCTTGAATAACGTGGGCTTGAACTGCACAGGCCTACTTTCACATGGATTTTTTTTTTTTTTGATAAATACAGCACAGCACTATACATATATTCTCTCTTCCTTATGATTTTCTTAATAACATTCTTTTCTCTAGCTTACTGCATTGTAAAAATCAAGGACACAGTACTATAATACATACATAATATGTATTAATTGAATATCCATGTTACTGGTAAGGCTTTCAGCCAATAGTAGGCTATGAGTAGTTGAGTTTTGGAGAGTCAAAAGTTAAACACTGATTTTAACTGTGTGCTGGTGGAAGTGTGTGTTGGCAATCCTAACCCCCATATTGTTCAAGGGTCAGCTATGTATTACCAAAGAGGAGTGTGATGGAGATTGTGCCTTACAGAATCGTATGGCCATAAAATTTAAGGACTAAAAGACATTATAGGTCCTTAAGCTGGTAACCCTCAACCAAGGCTGCATATTAGAATTTCATAAGAATCTTTAAGGTAAAAATACTATGCGGAAACCTTACACTCAGAGGTTTTGATTTACTTAGTGTGTTGTGGTACCTAGGGAACAATACTTTTGAAAAGCTTCTCTGGTGATTCTAATGTGCAGTCATGGCTGGAAACATACCCCAATTCTTTCTTAATCTGCGTAAGACTTAAATCCAATGGTATCAGTGATTTAGCCCTTAAGGCATAGCTAGTGGCAGGGGAAGGAGAGAAACCTGTCTCTTTAGCACAGAGATTTGGACAGACCACAAGACAAGCCATGTATCTCCTGAAATATGACTGCTCTCCACCTTGCAAGTTTGTTTTTAAAGTCACGTGATAAAACAGTATTAGATACTAATACACACCTATTAAAATAGCCAAAATCTCAAACACTAATACTACCAAATGCTGGTGAAGATGTGTAGCAAGAGAACTCCCACCCGCTGCTAATGAGAAATCAAAACGATACAGCCACTTTGAAAGACAGTTTAACAGTTTCTTGTAAAACTAAACATACTCTTACCATATAATCCATTCCTTGGTTTACCCAATTGAGTTAAACACTGATGTCCACACAAAACTCTGCACACAAATGTTTACAGCACTTTATTTGTAATTGCCAAAACTTGGAAGCAACCAAGATGTCCTTCAGTAGTTAAACTGTTAAATAAACTGTGATATGTCCAGACAATGCAATATTATTCAGCACTAAAAAGAAATGAGCTATCAAGCCATGAAAATATATGAAACTTAAATGCATATTAATAAGTGAAAGAAGCCACTATGAAAAGGCTATATACTATGTGATTCCAATTATATGACATTCTGGAATAGGCAAAACTATGAGACAGTAAAAATATTAGTGGTTTCCAGGGTTCGAGGGCAAAAGGTGGAGACGGATGATTGGGCAAAGCACAGAGAATTTTAGGGAAGTGAAACTACTCTGTATGACAGTATAGTAGTAAATACATGTCCATACATTTGTCCAAACCTATAGATTACAACACCAAGAGTGAAACCTAAGGTAAACTAGGACTCTGGGTGATAATGATGTGTGAATGTAGGTTCATCAGTTGTTACAAATGTACCACTCTGCTGGGAAATGTTGATGTTAGGGCAGTCTTTGCACATGTGGGGGCGGAGGTTTTAAAAGAAATCTCTGTATCTTCTCAATTTTTCTGTGAACTTTAAGCTGATCCAAAACAAACAAACAAACCAACAAACAAGGTCTGTTTAAGAAATCATACAGCATCAAAGAGGGAAACAAACTATGAGAGACTCTGGACTCTGGGAAACAAACTGAGGGTTACAGAAGGGAGGGAGTGGGTGGATGGGGCAACCGGGTGATGGGTATTAAGGAGGGCACGTGTTGTGATGAGCACTGGGTACTATACACAACTTGAACCACTGAACACTACATCAAAAACTTACGATGTACTATACGCTGGCTAACTGAACATAATAAAAAAAATCATAAGGAAATTAAAAGTCCTAGTCCCAAAGGGAGCCACCTATTGGGGTTCTCAAGATCCACAAGTCTTCTCACTGCTTATCACTTTACAGAGCAGAGTCTCTCACTGATCCTTTCATAATGAGACTACTTCCCATAAACTAAGTGTGGGAAGTTCCACAACTGGTTAGAACAGGATGAACATTTGCTCCAACCATCAAAAGAAGAAGTGGCTGTGGAGTGAGTGGTTGATAAAAACTGAACCAGAGAGTGTTTTTACAATATTGAAACATACCAGAAATATAAGTTACTTATCAGGATCAAGAGTAATGGTTACCATAGCTAGACAGACCAAACTTACTATTTATTGCCTGAGAGGGAGGGAGGGAAGGAAAGTGGGAGGGAGAAAAGACAGAAAAGAAACTATATAGAGGAAAACGAGTGTGCGCGGAACATGAGATGCTTTCATGCTCCACTGTTGCCTGAAGCCAGGCCATCATTTACATGGAATACCATGTGGATAACCCAGTTGCTGTCATATATGAGTCATACTTTATTCTCCAATGATAGCCATAACCAAACTTTGGAAATGCAGCAACAGAAAACACCTGAAATCTGGGCTGAGTTATGGTCTTTCTCCTATATGGAGATGGGTGGTTATGTAAAAACAAAAAGGCACATTACTCCAAAGCACTGACTTTCAAAAATATCCCTAATACAACCCTGGAAATTGAAGAAGATGATCAGTGAGACCCCTAAAAGACAGTGATGATCAAGCCAACATGAAATAAACCTCTTTCAGTTAAAGTGTTTTAGAGGCAGTCAAAGATGGATTTGTCATAAAGCCAATAAAGCTTAAATTCAGAGTGCTTCACTTAGACAAACCCTTTCAAGGCTCAGCAGTGTTCTCACAAAGTCGCATGTGCTTTTCTTTTTTTAATTTTCAGAAATAAGATATTTAATTACAACTGATTGTAACTATTTGTTTACTTTCCAACTTCACCTTTATCATACTTCCTCTCATGTCTGTTGGCACTGGAGGGCCACAGGGACATGGGGGGGTGAGGTTAAGTGAAAGTTGAGTTGGAGGATACATTTAATTTGGGAATACTGTGATACAAGCATGTCTTTGTGGTTACTTTCAAGCATTGTTAATGCGTGGCTGGAATTCTGGTGCAGGAGTCACTTCTAGGAACACTGGTTTTGGTACCAAGCTGTAGGGCCAAAGGTCATATTCTGCCATCAATCTATCCTATGGCTTCCAGTACTAAATCTATGTAAATAGTGGAGGAGAAATAAGATTTGAAGCATATGCAGTCAGATGCTGGCCTGTGGAAGACTCCCAATATTCAGTTGTATAAAACTATAAGTAGAGAAAATGTCAGGTGAGGGCTGGGAACTGTTGCGATGCACCTCACGGTTAAATAATAAAAATATTATCTTATTTTCTCTGTATATTTCTTCATATATTTTGTGATGCTGGTGGAATTCATCAACTTTTTTTAAATGAATAAATTTTTGTTATTTATTTTCTTATATTACACTGATTCACTTTAATATTGTTCTTTCATTTGATCTGGAGAGGGAGATTTTCTTCTAAATATTTAATTTTTCATTGTATAATATTTAAGACATTTCAAAATATATAAAATGTATATATTGGAACATAAAATAAGGGCTTATTTGTTAGTTTGTTTTAAATAATGTAATATACATGTTATAAACATGACATGTACCATCACAACACTTGGCCTTTGGTGGTCTCTCTGCCTCCTTAACTTCTGTCTTTGGGAATGTCAGTATAGCTTTCAGTTTTCTCATACTATAAATTTTAGTTTTCCCTCCCTACTTCATGGAAGTTGTTTTTATGGTCAAGTGAAGGAGGGAGAAATATAAAAGAATAGTATAAGTTATTTTTGTAAGCAGGATGGGATTTTCTTTTAACCTGTGTGTCTTTCCTTCTTTAACCCTACCGGGAAGGGGTTTTTTGCAAAATAGACATTCTCTTCCAAGGCAGGTAATCCAATCTTCAGATTCTGACAGACCTACTTTTATTTCCTTGGAGGATTATAAAGACACAGTACTGGCCCCATAAGGTAGATTTAGGAAACAGTGATGCCTGCGGTCATGACCTCACAATATTCCACCAGATGGAGCCAAAGATTGAGGAGATGGCTGTAAAAGAAAGAGAAAAGAAGACCACTACCCATCTAAGGATGGTTCTATTTGGACTCAAAAACAACCTGGAGCTTAGTGTGAGTTCATGTTAACCAAATAGACTATGCTTTCTGGTTAGGATAACAATTGCACATCCTTCAGGATATTGCAAGGCAGAAATACAGGTATGCATTATAAGGATGATAAATTTGGAAAGCATTTTATAAACCGTAAAATACCCTACAGGTATGTCACTATTACTATTGTTAATATTTTGAGGGATTTTACTTAGTAGCACTATATCTAAACAAGCTTAGAAATCAACCCACCATCACTAATTTGGCATGAACCAACAGAACATGAAGATGCAGAGAAAAAAGATAAAACTTATTTTTACAAAACTCACGTTCCATATAGGCTTACAGAATATGTCTATGTAACCCAAATAATCAGGGTATGCCAAATGGCTCAGTCTCACCTTATAATGTCATTTGTAGAAACATAAGTTATTAGTTAAATGTGATTTAAAAGTACTTGTTGCCCTACGGGATTATTAAAGGGTGTACCTTCTGCCACCTACAAGAGCACTTTTGAAAAAAACCCTGCTTACCTTTTTCTACAATTCTTGTATCTCTCAGGAGCTCTAGTGCTTTTCTTTCTCAATGCTTCTCAACTCTCTCTTTGAATTTCCCACCTGATACTCTTATTCAGCAAGAATATGTGTGCTACTCATGCTGGGATACTCTAGGATAGCCAGAAATTTATCAGTAACATGAATTTATTCCTTAATACATTTAGAAGGAAACCCACAATGTCTTATTGAAGTCTAGTTCTTTACTCTCTCTCATGACTTCCTCTACCACAACCCCAAAAAGATATCCAGTAGATAATTTCTAGTGAATGACACTCTCATCTTACTGGATTTCTAGAAAGGCTGGATTCATATAAGAAAGCACTCTCACCAAGACTTATAATTATTAATCTACTTTCATTACTTTTATTATTCTTACTCTAATATCAGAATCAGAAATGCTACCAATTATTTCTGTATGAGATATTTATTGTAGACAGAGTCCAGGTGAGAATTCTGACATGGGAAATGAAACTTTGGGAAAAATTATTGAAGCAGAAGGTTATCAATGGATGATCCACCTCTAGAAAGAGACCCCAAGTAGATAACCCTCTGTGAGGGTTTTAGTAGTAGCATCTCCTCAAAATCAAACTGAGAACAAAGTCACTATATGATTCTCTTTATTTGTAATCAGACCTCGAACAGGTAATTTCTAGGTTTCTCATTAAAAATCCTTTTCTATGTCCAATGAATAGACAATGATTTAACAATTGCCCTGGGATCAAGGTGTAGCTTAATTCAGATAGATTAACAATGCGAAGATTATATGGAAGTCAAATAAATATATGGAAAAAAATAAACAAGACCTCATTCTAAGCTAAGCTTCTTCAACGGATTTGGGGAAATCAACATAGCCAGTGACCTGATTTGAAAGTCACTTCCTTTTGTAGGGGTGCCTGGATGGCTCAGTCAGTTAAGCACCTGACTCTTGACTTCAGCTCAGGTCATCTCAGTCTCCCCCAATCAGGAGGGAGTCGGGTTGAGATTCTCTCTCTTCCTCTGTCCTCTCCCTCTGGCCTCTCCTCCCATTCCACTCCTCTCTTTCTCTCTCACTCTCTCTCTCAAATAAACAAATCTTAAAAAAAAAAAAAAAAGTCACTTCCTTTTTTTATATTGTGCTCTGAATGCCCCATACTTATGGAGTGTAGGCCAAAGCACTGACGCTCCCCTACCCCTGACTTTCTCAATAAGAAAGACTTCAGCATCCTAAACAGAATGCTTTCTCACTGACAATTATCCCTAGGTTCCTGTAACCTAGGAATATGTTTGTCACTTATGAGATAGTAATTTAAAAAAGAGATATTTTAAAAATTTAGGATAAACCTGGATGGTAGAATGTCTATACTGATCCTGTCTTTCTCTCTAACAAGGTGAATTATTTCAGCAACATGACTGGCAAAGCACATTCTCTAGACAACTAAAATCTTCAGTCTCGCTGTGCTTTTGGCTTTGGCATTTTAGATGATGTGCTCCAGGGCTTTTATAATTGAAAAGTTCACCTGATTTTCTTCCCCGCATCTTTTCTGTATTTCCTTTATCCCTAGTCCCACTACCTAAATTTCCAAAGTTTGAGATTCAGAAAAAAACAATCTCACTGTAGGTGAAGTTAGGGAATAAACAAAGAGATAAATAAAATAAAAGAGCTTATAACCTACTTTAGGTGATAAAAAAAACCCCCATTTTTTAGAAAGTAAATAAGTCATCTTACTCTTCTAGAAAGAGAGAGACTCCCTTCTATTTTTTACTTCTCCACAGAGTTAGAAGGAATTTCTCTTTCCAGGAGGCACAAAAGGTAAACTCTTCCTTACCTCTTTTACCAGGACTCTGCTATGAGAGTTACCAACTCTCCTGTTCAGTACTTAAATGGTTTCCCCCATTTTATAATATGTCAATGTAACAAAAGCTGAATGCTTAAAAAAGCAAAAACTTGGATTGGAATTATTACAAACACAAGCAGCCAGCTTCTTTTGAATCCCATAGGAAATAATTTGGCATTAATTAAAACAGGATGGAAATTAGTCCATGATCTAAATTTATTTTTGTTCTCTTTTTCAAATATCTGTATCTAAATCTCTCTCTATCTATATATGTATATAACTTATACCTGTATATATACATATACATGTATGTGTACGTATATATAATATATACATATACATGTATGTGTACGTATATATAATACATACATATACAAAAACAAAACTTATATTTGTGAGGATTTTAGGATGAAATATATGTATGTATGTATTTTTGTGTTTTTTTTAGACATATGGGAATTTATTTATTAAAGAAAAGTCATCTGTGAATTACTCTATTTAAATTAGTATGTTTGACATTAACTCTTTGGATTGAAATGTGGTTGCTTTCAAATAATAAGTGGACTCTATGCCTAAGGGTCAATTCAAGTAGTATTTAAAGAAAGCCCAAAGTAACCCTGTGGAGAGAGGCAACGCTTCTCAGTTCAACAATTACTTGTTTGTAAACACTGTCAGCTGCTAGAAATACGCCCTTACACACTGCCACATCAGATACAATGTATGAATATATACACACATACAGACATATATATATTTCATTCTAAAATCCTCTCAAAACTAAGTTTTCTTCTTTCCAGAAGTTTTCTTTGGATTTGCTCATAATTTTCCAATCCAGAATTATGTAAATAAATTATATCATACAAGGCAATATGTTCAAGGAGTTACTACATTAAGTAAGCAAATGTCATTTAAAAAAAAAAAAAAACACCCTGCAAAAACAAAGTCCCTCATTCAGGTTCCTTTGAAACATGTTTATTCTTGGGAATTCATTCACTTTTCAAACCTTCCTACCTTTAAACTGCTTCCAAGCTCAAAGAGCCCCGGAAGGAACTCATATGCCTGAAGCCATACCACCCTGAGCGGATCTCCTTCAAATTTACAATTGTCAGGTGGGAGATAGGCGAAGGGGGCAGGGTTCCCCGTGAGCTGGAAGGAGACCTGCAGCACACCTGCAGTAGAGAGGTTAGGGAGTGGTGCCAATGACTCAGGTCTGGATAGGCTTTTAAACTCAGGATCTGAAGGTTGTTGCTCATTTAAAAAAAAATAATAATGAAACAGAACAAAAAAGCTTTTGGCATAGTGTCATTCAGGGCAGGAATGTTAATCCTCTTGTCTGGCCTGAACTGATTCTTGGAACATTATAATCTGTTTGCCTAGATTTCACCTTTAAGTCGACCTGAACAGGATGCCTCTTGACTTCCTGTCCCAGGTTGTGGCTCCTCCCCAACCCATTAGACCCATTAGCAGCTGTGCTCCATCCCAGAAACAAATGGTTCAAGATTGTTCCCTTGCTCTCTTGCAAATAAAATGTGAGCCATGGTTAGTTTAGTGGGTCACATTCATAAACATCTTGTGTTACTTCTTTTACTTATATGGGTAGACATATGTGGAAAGGGTAAGCTGTATCCCTCAGAATCTTAACAGTGTTCAGCTCTGCATGAAAACATGGTTATCCTGACTTTAATGCGTTTGCTGTATACTTACATTACATGATACATTTTGCAAGACAAAACCCACATTCATTCTTTGAAGAGAAGCATTATAAAGCCCATTTCCTATTGAAACCAATAGCATTCGATCACAGCAGGCATTATCTTTTTTAGAAACATGGCACCAGGAGTCTCTTAATCTCTTTTTAGACAATGACCAATGACCTCTTGTCATGTTAAGGAAAAATAAAAGCAAACCTTCAGGATTCTCTCTCTCTCTACCTCCTCATTTCCCTACTGGAAAGTGATCAAAATACCTTGCCTCATATCTCCCAGGAAATATGTCTACAATAAGCAGGGATTATGGTTATATTAAATATGCATCCACAATCAGACTTCAATGCACAAGAAATACCATTTAAAATTTTTTTTTCTTTAAAATCAATTAAATCTTGCTCTGACACTTTATCTGGTCCATCTGGTAGAGAATATAACTTAGTCATTAAAGGAGAGCTCTTCCTCTCACCTAGTGTTACCCAAGAACCCAGGAGGCTTGTGTGCTATCTGGAAAATGAAAGCCAGGATATGTCCCTGTCAGTCCATCATAATCAATAATGAAATCCCCCTTGCTAAGGTTTACCAGATTAAATGCAGGGCACTGAGCTAATTTTGAATTTCAGATAAATAATGAATAATTTTTAGCATAAATATGTCACAATTATTGCACTGGCATACTTATACTAAAAAGCAACTCAATATTAACTTGAAATACAAATTTTACTGTGTCCTATATTTTCCTGTATTAAATCTTACAACCCTGCTTCTTGTCTGAGCCTGCAAATCCTATTGATAAGCATTTGTTCCAAACGATGAACGCTGTTCCGTCCCAAACTCAGGTTTTGCAAATTCTAGGAGATACAACCCAAGCTTGCATTCTATCCTCCTGGATACAACACAGTAACTTTTTCATTGGTCTTAGCTTCTTTACTGGTCACCTCATACCCGTACTTGTCTGGGAGTCTTCAAGTCTTCCATGAAACAGGAGCTTAGAAGCCGTGTAGCCCAAAGATAAATTCTACTTCTAATTCTGTCATACCAACTACCCTGGAGACAGAGAAGTGCTTGAGGGTTGGAAGAGAGGAAAGGAAAAAATAAAAGGGATCATAGCACAAATTAATATCTTAATATAGCTTTCTGACAAATAGCAATTTAAAGAGATCTACTAAATATGGACATCCTTCCTTTTTGCTTTTTTCTTTGTATTTACAAAGCACATATCATAATTCTGTAATAATGACAGCATTTTTGAACAAACCACTGTGGAGTCTCTATACTTTATAGCTTTATAGGATGGTTCTAAGGACCTGCAGGTGTGTTGAAGCTCCTGGGAAGATTGGACTTGCCTTGTACTGAGTCAATAAATCTTTCCCTCTGTGCAGCCTAGTCTTCTCTCAATTAACCTAGAAAGAGTAGAATCAAAGTCCATCTGACTTAAATAATTAAACCAGAACCATGCAACAAAATCATGGGTGGTGGTCTATCTTAGTTGTAAAGAGCATTTAGATTAGGAGTTGGGAAATCTGGGTGAGACAAGTTGGTCTAATCATGTGATCTAGTCATCTAAACCTAAGGGAATTCACCAAGCTTAGTGAGATGTAATGGGGTAGTTTAATATAATGGGATCAGACTAATTAATAAGCACTCCAATTATTCACCACTCCCTGATAGGTGGGAAGACTATTTTCCTACAGAAAAACCATGAATGACCTTCACAAGTATAAGAAATAATACTCTGGAATTTCAAGATTTCAGGAGACGCTCATCTGCCCATCTTAAATAGTAGTGATTCATCCACGGCTTGCTGAGTGAATTTCAATTCTTGAAGGAGAAAGCAGGAAGAAGGCACATAGTCTTACTGTTTATTGTCCTAGTTCCTGCCAAATACTTCACCTAAGAAATCGTTCTTCTTCACGTAAGGCCTGATATGCAGCTGTTTCTAAATCAGGAAATTGGTCTATTTTTTTCTGATGAGTGGGAAAAGTACAAGATCATAGGGAAGGACTAGGGATGGGGAGATATTTCTAGGACCTTAAAACTGCTAGTTAGAAAGCTCAGATTAAGCAACTGCTGCCTTTCTTTCCCCCTCCCACTCCCCATCTATTTTTTAAATTATTTTTTAAAAATAACTATTTACTCTGCATTCCATCAGAGAAACAGGATATCCCAGAGCCAGTGGAAATACATACAAGGCTCATATAGGTGTCTTAAGATGTTGGAATCTAAGGAAGCTATGTATTTTTTAATTAGAATGGGTTCAGATGCTTTGACAAGTCTTGAAAGAATAACATATGAGGCATTCCAGGTTTACCCTGCAGTCAAGCTCAGTATTTCCAGCCTTTGAAGTTGCTGATTTACACACATCTGTGATGGGCTCAGCTGGACCTACCACTTACAGACAACTTCAGAGTCATAGGCCCCAGGTCCACTGCATTTTAAGGGTCTGATAGAACAGTACTGTTCATCCCCATATGCACATTAGAAACACACAGGGAGCTTTCCAAAAATTCCAATGGCTAGGCTGCATCCCAAATCAATTAAATCACAATCTCTGGGGGGTGGCACCCAGACACCATTGTTTTTTAAATTTCCCAGATGTGAGGTTAAGAATGAGAATAAATGAATTTTAAAGCATCGATGAATTAGGATTCATAGTAGGCAGATCTCAAAATGCACTCTGAATGCTTAGCTAGGATGAAGCCTGCAGGGGCTTAAGTGTGAAACACAAATGAGGGAAGACAATGCCCCCAAACTCAGGGACCTATGAACAAATAAGGCTCCCAGGTGAGGCTGCCATTTAAGCTTCTAAGGATGCTTTATGCTTTCTATACAAGATGGAAGGAGTATAGGGAAAGAGTGCCTGAAACCCTAAATTTTAATCCCCATTCTCTCACTGACCAGACTATACAACCCCTTAGATTTCAGTTTTCCCACTTAATTAATAAGAGGGGGAGTTTTTAATCAGAAACTCTCAACCATGACCACATTAGAGTCATTTAGGGTGTTTTGTTAAGTCCACAAGCCCAGGCTGCACCCTGAACCAATTAAATAAGAAAATCTACAGCAAGAACTCCAGCACTGACATTCTGAATATTCCTTGTGTAGGACTGCCAAGTAAGATGGATAATGCTAAGGTAATTGTGAATTTCAGATAAAAAGAAATACTTTTTTAGAACAAGTATGTCCCAAATATTTTATGTGTCCCAAATACTGATAGTAAAATACTATTTATTGCTTATCTGAAATTCAAATTTAACTGGGTATTCTGTATTTTTGTGTGCTAAATCTTGTAACCCTACGCATGTGATTAGAATATGTAGGGGCGCCTGGGTGGCACAGCGGTTAAGCGTCTGCCTTCGGCTCAGGGCGTGATCCCGGCGTTATGGGATCGAGCCCCACGTCAGGCTCTTCCACTATGAGCCTGCTTCTTCCTCTCCCACTCCCCCTGCTTGTGTTCCTTCTCTCACTGGCTGTCTCTATCTCTGTCGAATAAATANAAAAAAAAATTTTTTAAAAAAAAAAAAAAAAAAAAAAGAATATGTAGCCAGAACTGCTGGTCTCTCTCCTACTCACAGCACCGGGTCCACATCAGGACAATCAGCTTTACCTAGGAACTTGTTAGAAATGTATATACTTGGGATCCGCCCCACACCTACTGAATCAGAAATATTAACAAAATCCTCAAGCATTCATGTGTACACTGAAAAGTAATGCTGAGGTGATCTACCACAAAATTTTCAAGTCTTCCAACCTACCACAAAATTTTCAAGTCTTCCAACCAACCTTCCAGCCAAGATCAGAAAATCTAGAAGTTGATGCACAAATCAAAATTTTAGTTTTTAGAAGTTTTTTAGAAGCTGCAGGGATGGTTTGGTTAAACTCCCAGCAAGAAAACTGGTTGCTTCTATTTTTCACCCCAACCCTAAGCTACAATGCCCCTACTCTTGTTGAGAGCTGTGGGTTTGAGCTCATACTGCTCACTACTTGACCTGCCCCTGCCTGTTTTCCTCTTTACATAGGCAGAGCCTGGATTTTGACCCAGATATTACTCTATTCAGAGCACAGAGCTGGGCTGACTTCATCAGCCTGCCAGTAACCCCAAAATAATGACTCATACCTGACCTGTCCATGCAAACATACTCCTGCCTGCAAGGCAGGGCCTCCTTACCTTAGCTAGTTAACTGTGCCTTCACTGACACTAAGGACCTCTTAGTCCTTATCAAACAGATATACACAGATTATTTCTATCTATCTATCATCTATCTATATCTATCTATCTATCTATCTATCTATCTATCTATCTATCTATCTATCTATCTTTTGCCTGCCTGCCTGCCTACCTACCTATCGCTGTTGGTGCTATTAAAATAAATTACTTTTTTTAACTCCACTAAATTTAGAAGTATAGCATTTCAGAATCTCTGTAAGATGCTTTAAGCCTAAACATTATTACATTCTAAGTCATAACTTATCAAAAAACATTAGCTACCCACTCTTATCTCATGGTAAATCCAACTATAAAAATAAACACCAAGCATTTTGCAATGTTCGTACTATGCATCGCAAGTGCATTTGTCGGAAAACATGTGACTCCCACAACAATTTTGGTTTTCTCAAATATACCCACCTCTTGTTCCAATTACCAGGGTTTTGATTAAAGCCTAAGTATACATTACCCCCCCAACTAATATGAAATTAAATCTTTATGCTTCCAAATCATTTACATTAAACTCACAAAGGCACTGTTTTGCAAGAGATGTTTGCTGTACAAAAGAGTACCTTCCTTTATCCTACAAGTTTGTTGGGTTAAGGATAATTAAGACTCCAATCTAAAAAGCAGCTGTCTAACTTGAAAGTTAGTACCCTATGAATTCAAAAGCATTCTAAATAAATGAAGATGTTCTTCAGGACTCAAAATCCTTCTTCAATTAAAATAATTTTTTTAGGATTCAGAATCTTCTATCTAGAAATGTCCTTAAAGGTCTTTCTTTTTATAGTTAGAGAGTGTATGTAAGACGACTGAGGTTCTGAGTTAGACTCTGGATCCTCTGGCTATAGTCACTTCCCCTGTGAAGACTCCATCAAAGCAGTCAATGGCTAAATGAGATTTTTACTTCACTTGTATTTCCAAATCAGAACAATATGCATACTATTCTTGCTATACAGTAAGTAACTACTATAATATATTTATTAGAATAAAATATGCTAAAGTGGCTTCACAATTAAAAGATAAATTACAAGTGCTATTCTACAGCTAGCAATTTTCTCCTTATGATTGGGACCAAGTAGATGACCTAACTTACATTATTTTTCCCTTTCAATTTAGTATAGTTGACAGTGAACTCAGTTCTTCCCTTCAGATCATGCCTTTGGCCATGGAGTTCCTGACGGATGTTAGCTGGCTCCAACTTGCCCTCCTTGCTTGCTGAGGTGACAAGACCTCTTTGCCCCATGGGGACTAGAGCCATTCAAGCCAACACCCACACAGGGTGGGACTGATTCTCCCTGGACATAAATCTGCCAGATTGTCATCAGCTAGATCATCCCGCAACAAGGGCAGAGCAGTATAAGCAAGCTGAATCATAGATTACTTCACAGCTTATAGCTAATAAAATAACAGACTCAAAGGTTAATGCGATTATTTTCTTGAGCTCATGATCATATATGAGACAATTGGTCAAAAAGTGAAAAAAAAGTATAGAAAGAAACTCTATATATTCAATAACTGTGTCAAGGTACTCCAAGTTATTTGCTAAGAAAATAGGGATTAGGTTAATATATGAATAATACTCAAAACAAATTCTAAAAAGTAAATTGTACATTCGGAAAACCCACGGCAATACTTACTCCTATGTAGATATTTGTTATAAAAATGTGCAAGATAATATAAAATGGCCAATACAGTTTTGATAGCTTCTTAAAGTGTAAATGGAGACATTCTCAAGTGTCATCCAAATTCTTCACCTTTATTTCTTGGACTTTCATCTTCCTTCCCTTGTTTCCCACCCCCCCCCCAAGAGATCAATGTGACCAGTTTACATAGAAACAAGAGTGTCTTGAATGGACATCAGAATACATTAATCAGACTGGATAAGGAATATTGTAAGGTAGGAAACTCAATGTTTTCTTTATGAGAATACCAGACACCAGAGGAACTGAAAACAGGAAATACAGCTGTCATGCCTAGGTACCTTTGATATTGAAAAAGATGCTTTCAGAAAAGTGTATGACCCTAAACTTTTCTCCTATAAAATACAATTATATTTAACTTCCTCTGCTCAATCTTGTCCCTAAAGTTGTGTGTGCTTCATTCCAACAAGCTTTAATTAGAAGTCATTCTTTGAAGTGTTGAAGACTGTTCTGGTTACTATTGCTAACTAACAAATTAACTCAAAACTTTGTGATTTAAAACATGCTCATAATTGTGTGGGTCAAGTATTTAGGAAAGCATTTGCTACGACATAGTTCTAGCTTAGGGTCTCACATACGGCTACAGTAGATATCACCCAGAGCTGCAGTTTTTATCTTAGGCTCAACTGGGTTAGATGCTCTCTCACCTGGCTTGCAGCTGGTTATGATGGTTGACTGAGATTCAGCTGAGGCCATTAACTACATGTCCATAACTACATGGCCTCTCCAGCATAGCAGTCTCAGGATAGTCAGAGTTCTTATGTGGTTTCCAAAAGCAAGTATCCCAGCTGTAACACCTTTTATGATGTAGCACTGGAAGTCACACTTCTGCCGTATTCCATTGGTGTTACTTCTGCCATATTCTGTTGGTTAGCAGGACGTCACAGAATCAAGAGGAAGAAAGTTAGACTTCATCCCTTGATGGGGAAATGGCAAGGTTGTAGAAGAACATGAAAAACATGTGGCAGCAGTGATAGTATTGTAGCCATCTTTGAAAAAATACTATCTGCCACAGATGCTTATGGGAGTAACTAAAATAGAACAGCTTTGAATACAGAGAGATGATAGACAGATAGGTGGATAGATAGATGGATAAAGATAGATGAAGATATAGATAGGATTCAGATATTATTTGCTTAACTATTGAAGATCTGTCTTTAGTGATTCCTCTGGGTTGAGCCTCCACTCCAGATGCATTCCCCTTCTGACATCCATCCAACAAGAAGACGAGTTGGCATAAGCAATCAGGTAGAGACTGTTCTAGCCACAGGGTCACTTATAATAACTATTAGCATCCCAGAAAAAGTTTAGGAAAGGAAGGAAAGGAGAGATGGAGAGCACAGACGGAAGAAGTGAGGCAGAGGGAAAGAGAAGGAAGGGATGTGAAGGAAAGGGAAGGGACGGGAAATAACACTTAGAACCCTCTTTCTGCCATTATCTGGCCTCACTGAGGTGTCCTTCACTCCTGTTAGCTTTACTAGTACACCAGAACACAACAACTTAACAGAACAGGGACTCATGTCTCTCTTTTTAATGACCCATAGACATAGTATTTGTAAGTATAATCACGTCACATCTCTACTATTTATTCCTTTTTTCCATTATTGTGTTTTTGAGTCTGCTTTTCCCCCACTCCTTCACCTAGGTGTACCTGCTGAGACTCAATTCAAAATGAAGAGAAGAGCTATTAAGAGACAGAGGAATCAATTCATTTATTTTATCCATTATCTCCAATATTCTAATTTTGATCTCTTTCCAGTTTATAAGTCATAAAGCCTCCTTGTTATGCTGGATTTCTAAAAAAGACCTTTAGGAATTAACATATTTCTCTTCATGTTGTTTTTTAAAAATTTTCTTATTTAAATTCAATTTAATTAACATATAGTGTATTATTAGTTTCATAGGTAGAATTTAGTGATTTGCCGTTGCATCAATACCCAGGGCTCATTAGTTCAAGTGCCCTCCTTAATGTCCATAACCCAATTACCCCATCTCCCATGCACCTCCCCTCCAGCAGCCCTCAGTTTGTTCCCTGTAGTTAAGAGTCTTTTATGATTTGCCTCCCTCTCTGTTTTTTGAAAAAAATTAAATAGAAGAATTATTGGGGCACCGGGATGACTCAGTTGGTTAAGTGTACAACTCTTGATTTTGGCCCAGGTCATGCTGTATCCATGCTCAGATGAGAGTCTGCTTGAGATTCTCTCTCTCCCTCTTCCTCTGCACCTCCCCTCTCTGCTTTCTCTCTTGATCACTCTCTCTAAAATGAATAAATAAATCTTATTTTTTTTAAAAAAAGGAATTATCTCTATCTTGGAAGTCTGAAAAAATTTACTAGTCATGTTCTCCTGGCCTGGGCTTTTTTAGAGGACACTTTGATAGATTTCCTATTTTCTAATATGTCTGTTTATTCAAACTTAATTTTGAACCATAGACCAACTATTTCTATACAAGTTTAACATTACCCTAAGTAACGATGAGAGTATGATACCCTAAGTATGATGAGATTAAAGATAATCAGCACCATTTTTTTAAAAGACTTTATTTATTCATTTGAGAGAGAGGGAGAGAGAGAGAGAGAAAGAGATAGCTACAGAGAGCAGGAGCAGGGAGGAGATGGACGCACCAGTGTGACCCAGGGCTCAATCCCAGGACCCTGGGATCATGACCAGAGCTGAAGGCAGGCGCTTAACTGACTGAGCCACCCAGGTGCCCCAATTAGTAGCTTTTTAATGCCAAGACTCACCTTTTGTTGGATTTCCTAATACTCCCTACAGCAACATTTTAAAACATACATTTTGTCTGGCATACTCTTTTTAATGGGAAGGAAACTGTAAAGTTTATTTTTAACTAACTGGTTCATTGCAAAAATAGAGTTTGCCCTTGGATTGTCCTTGTTTATAGTGTGCATATCAGGAAAATGAGGCAGGCCAAGCTGAGATGCATCCGCTGGCCATGGCTCTGGCAGCCTGAGTCCTTCTTGATAGGACTGTTGAACAGACCAACTTTGTTGCAAATATTTAGACAGAAATGGGCTTTAGAGCAGCCACATCTGAAGACCCACAAGTCTGAGTGTTATAGAAGGTACATGTTCTGTTTTTGGCTTTGATTAATGTCTAAAAGAAAGAAATCCAATGGACTCCTGTCATGTTAATGTTAATTAATTGCTTGTGGTGTCTGTACATCAAGTGTGAGTGTGGAAACCTGTTAGTTCACTTACCACAGGGGCTGGGCTTAGCAGATGGGAAAAATATTATTTTGGCATGCTTTTAATGGCAGCACAATTTATTTTTATCTCACTCTCTCTGTTGTGCATGAAAGGAGACTGCCACCTGTGCTTTGTGGAAGAGTGTCAATGATTCGGACAGATTAATTTACAGCGTAGTACAGAACCACAAAAGATTGCTAGGGCAGAACTCACCTTTTGGTCCAGCACTGACATGAACTACAATTTTACTCCATTTTCCAAGGCCTGGAAGACTGCATTTGGGTAATTTTATGCCAAGTGGAATATCAGCTGTACTTTCTCTTAATCATGGAAAGTAAAAATAAAGATACAGATTTGATTCCATACATCTATATGTATCTGTATACTGCATAAATCTGACTCATCTCAGTTACGACATTTGTAACTGCCTTTTCAAATGCTGGAAGCACAAGGGACATCTTGAATGATGTGAAAGTGCATTCATATTTTCAGCAATACTTTGACTGTATGAACATCATTTTTAAAAACACTGAAAAGCAGACCAATATTAGCATTATGATTTATATGCTACTTGCTGCTGGAGACTTGGCATAGAATACCAATTACGAAAATGGTATGGTGCTAGGTTTCTTCCTGAATTATTCCACACACATTATACTTTGCAGGGAGCAGGTTTGACTTAAATGTAAATTACCAGGGCTTTTTGTTTGCTCTTTCAAAGGGCTGTTTGTTGTATTACCCGGTGCTTTTCTCTTCTCTCATAGTTGAAATAATTAAGATCATTTGCAGTGCCTGGTTTGCTCATTTTGCCTAGTTACTTTGCTGCTATTCCTTTATGTCTACAGGGGAGCACCATTATTTAATCCGAACATCTGGAATCCATCATGTGTAGTGAAAGACAAGATGTATCCTCGATTTTAAGCCAACTTCATGATAAAACTGATGGATGCAACCAATGTGTATAGGTGAGGAAGATCAATAATTGAGAAATGTATCTTGTGATTAGAAGATCACAAGGGGACTTTTGTTGTATTTCATTTTTTACTTTATTCTATTTTACTATATTTTATTTTATTTATGGCATAGCAATCAGAATCTGACTGAGGGCAAAAGTATCCTGTTTGGGTCAGAGTCAAACCATTTGAAATGAAGGAAGAACCTACATTTCTAAACTCCATCTGGTCACAAACTTCTCTTTGTTGCAACACCTTGATTGAGTTCAGCAGGGATACTTTCCTGAAGAGTCCCTGATACTCTGAGGACTAACTGCAGAGAATACCTGCCAGGGATAATCGTCACATCACCCTTATGCCCACTTGTCTCCTATCTCTGCAAAAAAAAGTGAAGTTTTATTGGAGTCCAGGGTTCACTTTGGTTTAATCAAAAATGTGTATGAAATCCAAAGCACATAAACCTCATTTTAAACAATGCAAATCACCCCCATATTTATATGCTTCCTCTGGTCCTTAATCTTTTTTTCTTTTTTAATTTTAAGAACATCTGTCCCTACTGTAGCTTCACTCTCATCAGGAAATCCAATTACAGAGACCAAAAAAAAAAAAAAAAAAAAAAAAAAGTATAGCAGGTGAAGCAAGACACAGCAGCTCCACCTCTTAATATAGGGGACTCAAATAACTCCCAGATGAACAGCTGGATCCCTCTAGAGCTAAGACGCTAGCTCACCTGGTACAGAGAAAGGAGCAGTTTATGGATCAAAGTAGTAGAGATAACAGAAAGTGAGTGATGTGGATATGAAATACATCAGGGAGCATAAAAATGCAGTTTGGCCAAGAGTTATTCCTAGTTATGAATTGATGAAGAGACATGGCGGGGTCAGGGGGAGTCAAATTTAAAAAAAAAATCCTTTGGCAAGTTTAAGCATTGCCTCTATCCTTTTTCTCTTAATCTGCTACCCAGATATGCACTTAAAATAGGAATGTGGGCCTACTGGGGCATGAAATAGTTGAGAACTATTCAACAATGAGGGGAATGAGAGAAATCTCTTCAGAAGATTTGGAATTTCAGCCAACTGAACCTGAGTAGCCACAGATAATTTAACATGACCCTTACGCCACTGGGAGAATTTTTATTACGAGGACTTGACTCTGTATTAAGGATGTCATCCTTCTTAGAAACTGGTAACTGTGGAAGTAGTTTACGAGATACAAGATGACTATTCTTCAGGTTTACAAGAGAGTTGGGAGGGATAAGCACGAGGTGAGGAATGTGAAGCCCATAGGCTCTCTTTCTTCCACTTCTCAAAGCCATAGCCAATCCATGGAAACCACATTTCTTCTTGCTTCGCCATTTCCCTCAGGGACAAATGAAAATCAGGAAACATGCCACAATAATTATAAAAATATAAAATACTGAGACAGATGTCTTTTTTTTCTGTATAGTATCTCATTATTCAATGAACTGAAAATGGTCTCTGAACAATAGGAAATATAAGATTCTTTTTGTCCTATCTCACTGATTTCCCAAGTTATTCTAAATCTTTCCAGAAGAACACCTCTATTGTTTAATACACGATAACCCCACCACCACCCCCTTTGCTTCTTCCTACCATACACTACTTGTTAAACATCAACTTTCACAAAAGCAATTTCTGGCTCAGGTTCATTCACCCTGAGATGCTAACTGGCTATGACTTTAATTTACAAGTGCAGTAACTTTGTTAGCTGCTATTCTCAGGAGCTCCGGCCATGAGCTCAGCCTCATTCAATGGATCTGGTTGCCAACATCTTGACCAAACTCCTGATTTTAAATTTTAATTCAGTACACTTAGGACAAAATGGAATTGCCAAATAAGTGTCTCATTTGATTTACTCTATAAGTCATGCAACTGTTTGTCTTGATTTGTCAAATACAGTTAGACACTGGGAAATGAAAGATGAAAGCTCAGAATGTGATGGTGTAAGTCCGGAAATCACAGACCAGAAATCAAGGAAGAGAAGAGAACAGCACATGCCCAGGTGTCCAGGAATTTCCAAGTATAAGGCAGAGCTTTAGGAATGTTAAACATTCATTTTTTTCTTTGCTTAATCTGAGTATGTTTTTTACATACTGCCTTTTCTGGTAACTTCATTAAGCCTGTGTAATTATAGTTTGCTTCAACCCTAGGCTGCATCAGTATTCATTATTATCTATTTGGTGCATTGTAGCAGCATAAATATAACTAAATTACTAGGGTCAAACCATAATAGAAGCTGTTGTGATGGTAATTAGAAGAGAAATGTAGTCTTTTTTGGTGAAACTTGCAGAAATGCAGCATCGGGTGTGTGCTTGTAGGGTGCACTTAAAGTCAGGTTGCGGGTTTAAGGTGGTGAGACGATAGATGAAGGTACACTATTAATCACAGTTCTAAAGGACACTCTGTACCAACCCTCTTCTTTTCTCTCTGCAAGGAGCTCTGAGGTTGACAATAAGACAGAAACCAGCACAGGGCTTCGAGTGCAAACTTTCATGTCCTCCCTAATTGGCACTGAGCAATTAAAATGTGTTGGAAGCTATGAAAAAAAAAAAAAAAGAAACTAGTAAAAACCATAGTTCCACACTCAACATCTCCATGTGGGTACTGAGATCATTATATATTAATTTAGTAGAGAAATCACTTGATTCTCTGTCTTTGTCCAATGAGCTGAGTCTCTCATAGAACATCTCTAGAATGTACTTTATCTTAGAGAGGAATTACCCTTACCATCTTCACACACAACCATGGACTTGGAAAGGAGACGTAGAGGTCCGCTTCGAGAACCTTCAGTTTGTAGCCTTTGTTAAGTGTGGTGATTCTAGACTCATTCAAATTGAGGTGTGTGGAAACACTTAGCACAAGGCCTCAAAATCAATAAATACCTGCTAATTAACATTTTTCAAGAGAAGCCAAAACTACAAGGATTCTAAATCAATGAAACACTCATTAAACAACCAACTGAGAGGAGTTATAGTATGCCCATGTTACAAGAAATGCCTGCTCTTTAAACAACACAGTTGAGGCAATTAGTGTCCACCTAGGACCCCTCAGTTTTGTCTTCTCCTGTGTTCTCCTGGGAATATGCTACACAAGTATATGTGCAGAATGTTCCGGGATACACATAAACTTTTCCAAATCGTGTCTTTTGTTCTTCATTCATGGCTTTGTGGAATTTAAAGAAATCAGTTATTTTTTACACTCGTGTAATGGAAATTTCCAATTTGGAAAGCTGGTCAGAGTCAATGTTATTTCTATAAGAACTAGCACAGAGCCTGGCATAGAGTAGGCACCCAAAACTAACTGTTCAAAAGAATGATTAAATTACTAGGTAAAGCCAATGGGTGGAAAAAGCCCAATCACATATGAATATTACACTAAGAAATAGAAAAACAACTGGCTTCAAACTGCCATAATGACACAGAAAACTGGGTCCCTGTCTTCTGCTCCCCTTGACTCTCTAAAACACAGAAAACAAGGTTTTCTCTAAAACCTCTCTCTAAAACAAGGTTTCTCATCTAGCACAAAACAGAAAGGTTTGGAATGGTGAGTTGTTTATTAAATATATTATTCATGACTGTCATTTGTCTATCTTTTGCTACTGTTGTTCACCTTTGGGGATTTCATAATCAGTTATACCTTATTTGAGCCCTTCCTGTTTTTTTTTTAAGATTTATTTATTTATTTTAGAGAAAGACTGGGTGTGCATGGGAGAGCAGGGAGAGGGGCAGTGGGAGAGGAAGAAAGAGAAACCTCAAGCAGTCTTCCTGCTAAGTGTGAAGTCTGATGCAGGGCTCAATCCCAGGAACCTGAGATCATGACCTGAACTGGAATCAAGAGTTGGCCGCTTAACCAACTGAGCCACCCAAGCGTCCCAAGCCCTTCCTTTTTTCTTAAGCAACTTTAAAATTAGTCAGTTGTACAGCTTTTTAAATAAAATTAGTCCAACTATAGATTTTCAGATGTAGATGACTCAGATTGTATTTAGATAATTGAATTTTAAAAATAGGTTGAAACTATATGCCAAAATAACTATTATGGCAGATTGAATCACTTTTTAGCAAATATTTGCTCTTTTCCCCTATGTTCACATTTTGACTTTCAACTTGGCTGTGTAACTTGCTTTGGTCAATGAGATGTTAGCAGCTGTTCCTTAAGCAGAGGTTTGAAATGTGCTTGTGAATTTGGGCTTTCTCTCTAACTCTACTGTATTCTGTGATAAGAAGAACGTATTTCAATAGCCACTGATTTGGACAAGGAGGATGAGAAACATCTGGAACAGACCTGTATTCAGCCTGCAGTTCTGAGCCAAGCCCAGTCAAACACAGCGTACACCAGCAGATTCCATGCAGGTCTAAAAGATGGGGATAATATATTAGTGTTTATTTCTGTAAGCCACTGAGTTTTGTGTGTTTTGTTATGCAGCATTATTGAGAAAACTGCACACTCATACTAGTCAAAAGTAACACTATTTTTACTTTTAGGCACTTTCTTTATGTGTAGGTACTGTAACATATGAAGTTTCATTTAAGCCTTACCACAATCCCATAAATCAGACACTACCCATATTCTATTTTATACATTTGAAAGCTAAGACCCAGAGAGGTAAAAAGATCTTCAAAACAAGGTTTGACTCCAATCTGTACATTTCCAAGCCCATATTTTATGTTGCTTCCTTCATCTAAATGTGCCGGCCATACTCCCTGCTACCTAGTAAGTACTCAGTAGATACCAATTCACTTAATTTCCCTTTTTCTTTCTTTAGTTTCACTTACCAAGTTAAATGAAAATATTTGATTGAAACAGGGTAACTAAGACCTCATGTGGAATCGGAGTAGGTACAGGCATAGTCTCTTCTAACAGGGTGCTTGTAATATGGTAGTAGAGGCAAAATAAGGTAATGCAGACATAGAAGTTACCTAATCACACGTTTAACTAATTGACAGAGTGATTGAAACTGTGTCTTAAGCCACATGTAATTAATTAAAAAACTGAATTTTTCAGTTAATAACTACCTTAAAGGGTGAGAGAAAGAAGTTATGCTATACTGATCAAAGTAGGCTGAATCTATTAATGTTATCCCACCTCTCCTTAAACGGGAGATTAAGAGTTGACTGTAAATATTTTATAGTTAATACACGTACACGGTAACAATGCTATAGGAATAGAGACTCCATCTCCTCTCTGAATGCATATTTTAAGTTGAATTATTATTTTGCAGAAGATGATTCATCCTGAAAAGACATTTGCATTTGCTATTCCTCTGTTTGGAATACAGCCCCCCTCCCTCCGATGCTTGGTAAATTCTTTAATTAATGCTTAAGCATCACCTCTTCCCTGAAGCCTTTCTTGATATTCCCAGGTAAGTGGTCTCTCTCTCCTCTAAGCTTTTGTAACAGTGATTGAAATCTTTTATGGCTTTTTTATGCCGCTGTGTTCACACAGTCTCCCTGTCCTCCTCCTTCACTGATTTCTTGAGGGCAGTATCTTGGCCTCTCTTGTTAGCAAGCCCAGTGTTTGGCATGCAGTAGGCACTGCCAAAATATTGAATGAATGAATGAGCCCAGTTAAATCTTAAGAATTCTGTCTTAAGAAAGAGAGAGGTGTGTCTGGGTGATGGAGCTGTTTGAGCATCCAACTTATGGTTTCGGTTCTGGTCGGAATCTCGGGGTCATGAGATCAAGCCCTGTGCTAGGTTCTGCACTCAGCACGGGGTCTACTTGGGACTCTCAGACTCTCTCTTCCTCTGCCTCTGCACACCCCCTGCCCCCACTCCCGTTCTCTCTAAAATAAATAAATAAATCTTAAAAAAAAGAAAGAGAAACAGAATTACTGTCATTTATAAAGAGGGCTGAGAGAACGAATTCTTGGTGTCAAGAGGGTAGGTCTGTTTTACTACTGAATTAGGATCAGGGGCAAGCTAACTGAGAATAAAAGAGAAACAAATTCAATGGAAAAGACAAGGAACAAGAACAGTGATAGGGTATCTCTATTATTTAGTTGTCTATTTCCTTGAATCCTTGAAGTGTTCTGTTGGCTAGAATTTTTATCACAAATATTTTTATAAAACATTTATCACATACATATAATAAAAATTTATCACAAATATTTTAAAATATTTATCACATAGCTTTTTATTTGCTTAAATAGGCTACATGAGTAGTTGCTGAAATGGTAGCATTACATAATCAGGTATATCAAATGAAATGTATTCACTTAAAAAAATCATCTCAAAAAGTTTCCCCCATTCCATTTCATTCAAAGCTGGTATTTTTCTCCTTGCCCCATTGCCTGTTTTGGGAGAGAAGCTGGAGATTAGAAGGTTGTCACAAGCTTAGGCCCCGACAAAACGGATATAATTCTGACACTAACTTCAGCTTTACTATTAGAATTCAACTCTGGACAAAACTCTCTTTGTTCTTCCTCTGTTACACCACACATATGTAAAAATATGTAATGATAAAAACATTCTGAAGTCAAACTTAAACATTTACGGACTTTTTGTATTTCACAGGATGCTGATTCCATTTGCCTAAATTATATTTGAAATGAGGGTCACACAAAGACATCCACTCCCCCCAAAGACCTACTGAAAGGCTACAATCCCACAGTGTGCTTTAGAATAGGTGAGAGGAATTAGAAATTCAGCTCTTAGTTACTATATGTCAATGTCTTCATTTTAAAACAAATGGGGCTAATAAAAGTCATCTTAAATGGGACTAATAACATTTACCTTTAAAAATATGACCTTAAGTGAGAAAATGTATGTATTGGAGATAATGGAGGCATTTGATAAATATTAGTGTCCCTCATCTATCTTTCATTTACATATGTATCTATCTTTAGAGCTGTGGGCTGGTAACCAACCTTAATTTACTTGACTAAGTACTGGCATTCAGTGTCCCTTCCTTGGAGAAAATATAACAAAGGAGTATGGACTTTTTAGTTGGACATTCTGAGTTTGAATATGGGCCACGTGACATTTACACTTTTTGGGTGAAGGTATGTAATCTCACTGGCTTAATTTTCTCGTCTATGAGATGAGGATTATAATAGTTCTTACCTCCTAGGGTTATTGTGAAGAATAAATGAGCTAATACTTATTGTAGCACTTAGAATAGTAATTGGCACTTAGCAAAGAGTAAGTATTAGTTATCATTGTTTCCATAGTTCTCTAAATGATCACTCAGTTTTGACTTTCATCTTATTTCCAGATAAGAATGGAAAGAAGAAACCCCTGGAGGTGTGCACACGTGTGTATGAGCAGAACTAGAGTAACGTAAAGAAAATCTTATAATGTACCTAAAATGATGAATAGTTCCTAAATTCTAAATTCTGAAATTTAACATCAGTTCAGAGTAGTTCCTTAATTTAGTAAGACCTTTCAGTCCTTAGGTTTTCACATGGGGTAACCAAAGGACTGTCTATAGTAAATACTGCTTTGGGAAGATATCATCTGTCTATTAACAATAAAGCTGAGAGCATAGATTTGTTTTACATTATTTTCACATAATATTACTTGTCAATGACCTGAGCTGAATTTGAACTGGCATTCTTGAAAAGAAAGACTCCCTTTACAAATCCCTTAAGCTCTAATGCAGTCATTTTAATTCACAACAGGCTAAAACCTTGTATAATTGTTCTCAGCTCAATTCAATCTTTAACAGCTTTTGATTTACATATTGGGCAGCTGTTTTGAATAAGAAGTTGTCCATCATGCATCCTTTTGTCATCTGGCCAAGGAATGTGTTTATAAATGGTTCCAATTAGAGTAATGAAGGATTCATGTGAGAACAATGATCAATAGCTAACCTTAGGAACAATGTAAGTCAAAGACAGATGTAAACTGTGACAGGGCATAACAGTGTCAAGTTATCTACGGGGAATGTGCACAATTGCTCCTGGAAAACAAATGAAAAATTTCAAGTCTTTGACTATTGGACAGAGTTTGATTCCATGACACAGAACCATTTAGATTCTGTGTTAAATAAATCATTGACCCACACATGACTGAGACTATGCAGATTAATGTGAACAACAGAGGCCAGGGAAAAGGCAGTTCAGAGGCCAGCCAGATCAGGTCTTCACTGTGATTATGGACTGCATCCCCCATTAGCCTTCAGGAACAGATGTCCATTGCTATAAGAATGAGCCACGTTGATAGTGAAGTTTCTGTGCAAACACATTTTCGACTATGTTAGACACATCTGGTCAAGGGCTTTGTAATAGCTTTATTTATTTCTTGCCTGAACTGGAACGTCAGAAGCATGTACTCCACATTAAGCCAAGAGTTCCCTTTGTTCCACACGGCTGCCACAGCTGGAACTTTTTGTTGGTTGACACAGCCAGATCTTCTGTAGAGACCATTATATTCCTTGGCGTATTTCAGTGAGTTTGCATCTTTTAATCCATCTCAGCAAGCAGTGGGGAGTTTGTAAGGGCCACGCGCAGGACGTCCTATTAAAACTACACAGGGACACCAGCTGGGAATGCAAAATTGATAGCATCTAGGTGGCCTACTACCAAGTTGGCCTTGGTAGGATGAGCTCTTTGCCATAGCCCTATTCATTTAGAACATTTAGGAAAAAAAGCATCAAAACAGAAGTAGTTTCTCATTCTTATGTACTGAGGTTACTCATAGATTACTATCTCTAGCCAAATTAAAAGAACAAAAAAATTTTGCTGTAGACTATAAGATCTGTGGATGATGCACAGTTTCATGAGGGTTACTAAAAAAAACATCTGGCCTACAAAAGTTGAAGAAGAGGAGACCAGTTAAAACTAGGTTCTGCCTAGATTTCTAATATAATTAAGGCTGGCTGTTTTTCCTCTTTAACCACATCAATTGAAAGCCAAATCTCAATGTTCTATAGCCTTGAGGAGTAATAAGTTAAAGGGGGGTGGTGCTGAAAAACATAAGCAGATATTCCCAAATGTGCACCTAGAATAGTCTCTAAACACATGCTGAATTGATTGTATCTGGCCTGGTTCAGATAAGTTTACTGCCTGCTTCCAGTTTTCAGGAACACACTGTCTCAAACATGAGAGTAGCTCAATTCCAGCCCTGGAGCACCCACCCTCACTTTGCCTTTGCTATGTCCTTCATACTGACTTGACCCCCAATTCAGAAGAAAAGCTGCCCTAGCCTTTCCAATTTACAATGGTACTCTCATGGGTTTCTCTTCTTAGTGACCCACTTGACCAGTGATTAAGCTCTAACTTCTTGGCCTGCATTCATGTAGATTATACTTCTGATAAAAACTGACCTTCAGGAACCTCTCCTATAAAGCTTCTCTACCAAAAGTGTCTTGGGGAAAAATATCCTCCAAGGTCCACTCTGTCCTTATGAGATTTCTTGAATGATTGAGAAAGCCCTCAAAATTCTTTCCATTGATGTTGCTACAGCATCCTACTATGAAGCAGATGCATAAAGAATCATATGTCATTATGGACATGCACTTGTGTCTAACACTTTGTTCAATATAGACAAAACTATAAAACTCCATTCTAGGAAAGCAGAAAGTCACAACAGTGAAAGAAGGTGTTCAGTAATTCGTAGCAAGAAGTACTACAGAGGAAACCTAGACAGATGGGACTAATGTGAATATGTATATGCCAAAGATCAGAATATGCATAATAAATAAAGACCTCTAAAATTTTAACACAGGAAACTAACTTTGATCTCATAATAAGCAATACAATAAAGTTGGTACCTGAGGAGAGAACGCAAATTCTGAAAATATAAAATCTAGGTTTGATCCCAATTCAGCTACACAAGTTGAATAAATTTCAAGAGTGAATTTCAGAAATCATATATATAAGCCCTGGGAACATCAGTTTCTTTAAGTGACAATTGGACTAAGCATTTGTATACCAACTGCTAGTGTTGTGTCATTGTATTCTATTGTTCAGAAGCAAGTTACTCGAGGGAAGGGGATTCTACCAGTTTGTGAACACCAGGAGAAAGGGATCACTGGAAGCCATCTTACAGGCTGCTTATTACAGTGGTCTCATGGAAATGTTACAGGTTTTGGAGTCAGATTTCCTGATTTCTACTTTCTGGTCCACTACTTCTTAGGTATTTGACTTTGGATAAACTTATTACTCTCATTGTGTCTCAGGTTCCTCGTTTGTAAATTGGGATATTACTTCTTTGCAATAAATCCTACCAAATTAATCTCATTTCTTTTTCCAAGTATATAATATTAGCCAGTATATATATATATATAGAAAGAGTACGTGTGTTTGTGTTTGTGTGTGTGCGTGCGCGCACGCGGTTAGAGAGAGGGACAAAAAGGTGTATAGACAGAACTTTTATTTCAATAAGGTATTTGACGAAGAATTCCTTGANAACTTTTATTTCAATAAGGTATTTGATGAAGAATTCCTTGATACATTTGAGGACAAGAAGAAAAGTGGAAAATTTAAGGTTGTCCAATAGAACAGGGCTCACTTGAAAAAAAAGTTCTAATACTATTATAAAGGGATATATTCCTGTCTCTACCCATGCAACAAGTTTCTCAACTTCTTAACTAAAAGCATTAAATGATGAGATTAAGTTTTTGCACAAAACTAAATAACAGCTAATTGTTTGGATGACATAGGGAAGACTCCACATGATATTAACAGACATGAGTAATGTGCCCAGCTGAATAAGATACTATTTAACAAAGACAAAGTTAAACTCCCTGTTTAAGGTCAATTAATACACTAAAAAATATAGAATTGAGCAGGTCTTCTGTCATGGTTCATTTTGTAAGATAGTTTGGTATTATCACCAGTGATGTTTACCTTCATGATGTTTAGCTTAGAATTCACTGTGCTGGGGGGCACCTGGGTCGCACAGTGGGTTAAGCATACAACTCTTGGTTTCAGCTCAGGTCATGATCTCAGGGTCAAGAGATCAAGTCCCACATTGGGCTCCATGCTTAGCATGGAATCTGCTTGAGACTCTCTCCCTTTCCCTTCCGCCTCCAGCCCCCTCCTATGCACTCTCTCTNTCAAGTCCCACATTGGGCTCCATGCTTAGCATGGAATCTGCTTGAGACTCTCTCCCTTTCCCTTCCGCCTCCAGCCCCCTCCTATGCACTCTCTCTCTCTCTCTCTCTCTCTCAAATACATAAACCTTAAAAAAAAAAAAAAGGACTATGCTGGGATCTGGTTCAGAGCTTACCGATCCAAAGTGCTTTTCCACCACAGTCATTCCCCTCTGCTTTCTGAGACTTTCAGGGATGTTATTGTATACCTCTAAGAGTTACGCTATGAAATACAGTAGTTACTAACAACATATAGCTATTTCAATTTAAATTCAAATTAATTAGAATTAAATTAAAATTTTAATTCCTCAGATACACTAACCAGGTTTTAAGTAATCAATAGCAACATGTAGCTAGTGACTCTCACTGAATAGTGCAGATATCACTGCATCATTGTAGAAAGCTTACTGAATAACACTGATGTAGTAGAGAAGTGCACTTCAGTGGGCCCAGTACTGCCCTAAAGAGGGCATGTTGTAAATCTGTTAGGGTATTTTCAGTTTTCAGAATGATTGTNCCATAATGCCGGGATCACGCCCTGAGCCGAAGGCAGACGCTTAACCGCTGTGCCACCCAGGCGCCCCCCTATATAATATTTAAATAGACAAAAAAACCTATTTGTAATTATNTCCAGGATAATCTTGTACAATGGAGAACTGTTATATTTTTTCATATTATCCTATATAATATTTAAATTATCCAATATAATATTTAAATAGACAAAAAAACCTATTTGTAATTACNGCTTACTGAATAACACTGATGTAGTAGAGAAGTGCACTTCAGTGGGCCCAGTACTGCCCTAAAGAGGGCATGTTGTAAATCTGTTAGGGTATTTTCAGTTTTCAGAATGATTGTCCAGGATAATCTTGTACAATGGAGAACTGTTATATTTTTTCATATTATCCTATATAATATTTAAATTATCCTATATAATATTTATTTANCTCTCACTGAATAGTGCAGATATCACTGCATCATTGTAGAAAGCTTACTGAATAACACTGATGTAGTAGAGAAGTGCACTTCAGTGGGCCCAGTACTGCCCTAAAGAGGGCATGTTGTAAATCTGTTAGGGTATTTTCAGTTTTCAGAATGATTGTCCAGGATAATCTTGTACAATGGAGAACTGTTATATTTTTTCATATTATCCTATATAATATTTAAATTATCCAATATAATATTTAAATAGACAAAAAAACCTATTTGTAATTATGTGAGTATAGAACTGAAATTTGTAAAACATTTAACAAAAATAGCTTCAATATATACTATATTCCCTAGAATGCACTTACCAGGTGAATTCAGGTACTTTGTGAATTTACTTTGTTTCATGTTCAGAAAATCACATCATGGGGGTGTCTGGGTGGCTTAGTCAGTTAAGCGTTCAACTCTTGATTTAGGCTCAGGTCATGATCTCAGGGTCCTAGGATCAAGCCCCATGTTGGGCTCTGCACTCAGCTGGGAGTCTGCTTGAGGATCCTCTCCCTCTCCCTCTGCCCTCCCCAACTCATGTGCGCTCTCTCTCTCTGTCTCTCTTTGTTGCCCTAAAAATAAATAAATATTAAAAAAAAAACACATCCTCAACAGAAATACTAATATGTGTTTGAAAAGCCAATAAAAGTACACAGTGTGTTCTCTTTTATTGAATACAACCAAAACCCTAGGAAGGATAGAGGTCAGATATTTGAGGACTCTCAAAGATAAGTAATAGCCAGCAGATTTACCAAGGAGATCATTGTTTAAAGTACCACCAAGCTGAAAGATTAATTTGCCATTTTTTCCTTCCAGTCTTCCCACTGTTTATCCATATAAGAGCAAAATAAAAAGCAAAAAAAAGAAGAAAGAAAATAATAATTAAAAAGTACAAAAATTACTGAAATTATAAAACAAACAAATAAAAAAACAGAAAAAAATCAAAGAAATCAAAAGCTGGTCTTTTGAAAAAATAAATAAAATGGATGCATTTCTGGCAAGAATGATAAGATAAACAAAATTTAAATTACAAATGAATTAGTATTAAAATAAAATATATCGTTACAGCTACCCATAAACTTAAAAAGATAAAAGGAATACTATGAACAATTCTATACACACAAATATGAAAACTTATATGAAATGAACCAACTCCTCATAAACCACAAATGTTCAAAACTCACACAAGATGAAATAGATAACATAAATAGTCTTACAACTACTAAAGATATTTATTTAATCCATATTTTACAGCCCTAATAGGAAGTCTCTAGGCCCAGATCATGTTACTCGTGAATTCTATAAAAATTTTAAAAATAATAAAATCCTAGATGGCCTCTTCTAGAAACAGACAATGAGGGAACACTCCCCAACTCATTTTACGAGGCTGCATTACTCTAATACCAAAATCAGACAAAGATAATTCAAAATGTATACACCTTCCCTAGACAAAAGCCAATTTTAGGGCACTCATTTCTCAACTGAAGTTAAGAGGTTGTACCTGAAGGAAGATGAAATTATAGCAAAGGTACTATGCTCCCCAAAATGGGGGAAGTGTTGCTTTTAAAATTGTTGGAAGTAGTTGTTCCAAAGAAAGAGATATCTCCATCAAAAATAATACCAGCCTTTATTTTTCTTCAGGATTTGGGTCATAGAACAGGTAATTCAGCATGAAGTTCACAGCTGTCTATAGCGAACTAGAATCTGAAAATGGAAGGTTAAGTCAATGCCTCACTCCTTTTCAGGAGAAATTGTATCAGTCAGGATGAGGAATGCCTGCCTGGGCATAAAGACAACAGGAAAAGATCCAGAAGCCAGACTGGACCCAAGCTTTTATAAACAGCCTGGTAATGAGACCACTAATATGCTAATTTGATTCTAGGTTATGTAAAGAGGAGTATGTCAAGAAAGACTAGAAGTAATCTTTCAACTTCTCACCACAGTGATCAGATTCTTATAGGTATATTAAGACTAATTTTTCTTCTCACATCTAGGAAGGATTTGGGGGATTCTTTTTATGTATTAGGCAAGCTTATATAAATGATCAAAGATTTTCAGATAGATATTTCTGGGAAATAGACTAGAAGCTAATCAAGAAGGGAAATGGTTTTTTGAGTCAATGGAGGATTACAAACCTGCTTTTCTCCAGCTTAGCAGAGAAAAAGAATGTGCTTAAAGGAAACAAATAATGACAGTTTAATGCAGGAAAAAACTGACAATGAAAAGTCTGAGGGAGGCAGAGGATATGAATTTTCTCTAATGGATATTTAATTAGGAGAGAACTGAATGATTCTGAGGACTTCCTCTAGATCTAGATTTCTAATGGGAGACAGAAATTAAAAATTTTTGATCTCTGCATCTGAAACTGTTCACTGTTTTTTATTACTGTTTATTCCTTAATTAAATCCTTATGTACTACCATGTCTGGCAGGTCTTTCAGTTTCACCCACCCATCCTTTCCTTTCCCTCCTATGTTAGAATGAGTACTTAATGGTTCCAATTTCTCATTATTCCTTGTAGTCACTTCCCCATCCCCCCCCCAACTTGCCCATGAGTCACATTACTTCCTAGCTCTTCTCCATGAAGAGGAGAAGCCTATTTCCACCACACCTTGATTCTGAATGTAGCCCTGTGATTTGTTTTGTCCAATAGGATGTTAGCAGGTGTGATGTTTGCAGAGAATTGCAAAACAGCATGTGCGTTTCTGCTTCTTCTCTTGCCCTTATACAACTGTCACAAGAACACGCCTGAGCTAGCCTACTAGAAGATGAGCGATATGGAGCAGAACTGTATCATCCATTACACTCCAGCCAAGTCCATACTAGATCAGTCAATAGCCAGCCAACACCCAGTCATATGAACCAACGCAGCCAAGATCAACAGTGCCACCTAACCAACCTGCAAGTAGCTAGGTGCCTCTGTGGAAGGAAACCTTGTTAATTTAGTATTAGTCCCCTCTGCCTTCCTCTCTGATGCAAGATCTTATTTACTGGATGGCTTGTCTTGTGTCAGTGTAGAGTATTTATCTGGTCAGTTGAAGTCCTTTCTCCTCTATTGCCATTTTACATTATGTAGTTTATCACACCCACCTTTGGCCATCATCTATTCATGATGCTTTTTGCCAAGATATTATCAGCTTCAAAAAATCATGCAAATCTCTCTACTTCTCTTTGCCCACAATGTAAGGATTCTTTAGGTCTGCTGTCATGCATCTTCTGGCATGGGGAACACTTACGTCTTTTCCCACACCTCTCTGAGACATCAGGAGACCAGAGTGTGAGACTGAGAACAACTTTATTACATACTAGCTATACCTGTCTTGCTTCCATCTCTACTCTATGGATCATTCTGGCACAGAGAGCATTTGTATGGTACTTTCTATTGCTGTAATCTCAGGATTACAAGCCTACGCTTGACTTGGGAACACGTCTTTTCTGCCCTTGGAAGGTCCCCATTCCTGTCCAGACTTTCTGTTCATTAGCCCATGATCCAGCAGTCAGTCAGGAGGCAGATTCTCTAATTCCATCTGAAGAACTCACTCATGTTTAAGTTCTCTTCTTTCTGAAATTCCCTCTCACTCCAACCAAATGAACTTTTATTTACTAGTCAGGGGCAGCACAGGCTTTTTATCAATTGTCTCATGCAATATTGTTTAGGGAAAAATCTCTGTGTTAATTTGCCTTAAGATCTTGTTTTTGGAGCTATAAAATATCTGGTTTTTGTTAATCAATAGCCTATATTTTTAAGATTATTTCCTATTTTTCAGGCAATCATTCTGAAATTCAAAGCAAGAATTTTCCTCTCATTGCATCATCACTTAGTGGAAGTCCTCTTATGTCTGGAATGCTTCTGGTGAAGTATTAAGATGGGGAGGAAAAGGAGAATTATACAAAAAGAAAATAGGGATGATATTCCTTGGCTAATATCTAACAACTGTATCCTGATGCTATAAATAAAATATAATAATTGAGATAAGATGGTCCAGAAGGGCTTATCCAATAAGAATAAAGAAAGATTAAAGACAGAATCCTGGACAACATGAATATTATAGGGCCAGGAAAAGGAGATGAAAAGCAAAGAAAAAAGAAACAGAGAAGGTTAAAAAAAAAAAAAAAGCCAGAAGAGTTTGGTGGCATGCAAATCAAGAAAAGGAGAGAATTTCAAAAGTGAAGGAATAAACCACTGTGGTAATTGGGAATACAATGTTATATAATGAGAAAGAATTTGGTCTGTGAAATCAAGTATATCTAAGTTGACATACTGACTCATACTCTTAACAAGTTTCTCAACCCTCTTTAAACCTTACTTTTCTCATCTATAAGGTATGCATAAAATATTATCTGATACTTAATGGTTGAGTTGTGAAATAATGAGATAATGTGTATAATGTTGCCCAATGAACTACACAGTGAACAATAATTTCAATATCAAGCTATACTATCTTTATGAAATCAGTTGGAAATATTTTTGTATGCTAAGGAATACTTACCCAGATGACATAGGGTATTTTGAGAAAGACACATTTTCACAATTTTTATTCCACTTACTTTCTACTCAATTTTTCAACCTCATCTTTACTCAATTTTTGGTTTCTTATCTCAACAACGTGTATTGTGTTTCTATGTCTGAGAGGATGCAAAAAAACAGAATTTTAACTAACAACCACCAGGAATTAAAAACAAGAAATACCAGAAACAAACGAAATGTGAACTCCATTAAGGGAATCCCTCATACAAATCTGACTCTTATAATCCACAAATAACACAGTAATTAAAACTCTTATATTTCACAAAAATTCACCCATTTCTCCTCCTCTCTGAGATAGTCTGACAATGAGTTTGACTTCTGGGAAAAGGATATTTAAGTAACATTACAAGAGCCCTGTGTTAATTTTCATTGCCAGAAGCAAATCTAGGTAGAATCTTTGAATTTGAGAATAATATTAATGGTTGACAAATACCACAACCAAGGCAACATGCTAAATGAACTACAAAGTGGGTGAAATGAGCTCCATTACGACAAAATTGATTAAACATGTTGAAAAAGTTTTCACTCAAACTGTAAACCACAGCTACTCACAATTCCAGTCAGGATCCCCCATCCAGAGACAACGGGAAAGTGGAGTTAACACAACCATCAATATCCAGACTGTAAACTCAGGACCGAAGGGAGATCAAAAACAGTGCCCAGATAAGGTATGCATGTAGTCAAGGAGGTCCAACTATGCTGTTCGTGAAAATTAAAAGTCTAAAGAGAAATTCCCATGTCAAATATGATACAGTATTAGCCAGAGATCTGGGAGGAAAGAGATTGTTACAGTCCTTATAACTAGCTGGTTTATAGCTGACCATGCATGTGATGTAAAAGTATTAATTAACTGTCCTTCAATTCATTTTTTGTTTTGCTTGTATTACACTATTACCTTGGCTGGGTGGGAAATTTTAGTAAAGTGTTGACTCAATCCTTTATTCCAGTGGGATCTGAATCTTGGGTTACACAATTTTCCATTGATTAGGTGTATCTGTAAAGAAAGTACTAAAAGATGCTACCAGAAAACCCTCTGGGTTCCAAACGTAGTCCTTCTTGCCTATGTTGTATAATATCAACCTTAATCCTACCTTGTAATAAAATTCAACCATTCTACCCAGAATGCAATTTCCGCTTTCTGCTTGTTGGCTTAGCAACCTAGGGAGTCTAGAATGCCGGTACAAAGAGGAAAATGTCCATTCATCAGAACCATCTCCAGATGCCTGCAAGCGTTCCCATGATGGGAACTGGGACCTTCAAAGCTCCCAAGTCCAAAGTAGATGGAGCCAGGAAGCAAGCATTCTTTATGTGGATCTTATCTATAATAGAGAAGTCATTTCCATCTCAAACGCTTGATTCTTAGATCTTTGCACCCTGGCTATAAAAAGAATGCACTATATGACAGCACTACTATTTTTGAGGGCCATTCCTGAGTAGAGTTGAAAGGAATAACTCTACTTCTGGTTGGTGCCACCATGTCATGCAAACCTATCCAGAAACGAAGCTTGAGCTTTTTCCTCATCTGCAACCTGGTCATAATGAGCTTGACTTCATGTTTGTGGAATGAGCGAGAGGCAGCACAGCAAAAAGAGAGGTAAAATGGAACTATCTACTCATGCTATTTTATTTGTGCCTTCCAAACCTGCTCAGTCATGGTCTCACAAATATGATTCCTCTTTTATAATGGAATGTTGCTGTGCACATCCAATTTTATGTTTCACTGGATCAGATAATGCTCAGTGCATGACAGGTAATTCAGACTGCATAATCACTTGGTGTTCTATGATCAAGTATTCTGTCTATTAGGGCCCAGTATCAAGCCAGAAGGAGTTGCTTTTCTTTCTTTTTTTTTTTAAAAGATTTTATTTATTTATTTGACAGAGAGAGACAGCCAGCGAGAGAGGGAACACAGGCAGGGGGAGTGGGAGAGGAAGAAACAGGCTCCTAGTGGAGAAGCCTGATGTGGGGTTCAATCCCAGAACGCCGGGATCATGCCCTGAGCCGAAGGCAGATGCTTAACGGCTGCGCCACCCAGGTGCCCCAGGAGTTGCTTTTCAAATAGAGAATATCTGTTCCCTGAAGATGAAATGGCCTTACTCTGAAACCCTAGAAATCTACCATGTGATTTTCCTGTTGAGACCTGAGAGTGATTTCATAAAAATCTCTTCTGGCCACAAACGTGCCAGCACTGTTGGGTCTCATGGGTCATAAGGCCCAAGCAGCATAGCAACTTAGATGATGGCCAGAGTCTGAACTGTTGTAGAATTTTTTTTTATTCCAGACCACGCTCAAAAGGACAGCCTTAAGGATAACCTAGAATATGGGTCCAATGAGCCGCATGCCTAAATATAATACATACTGCCTCTCTATATAAAAGCTTCATTAAGCATTGCGACTCTTTCTTGGTGGTTTGCCGTGTAAGTGTAATAACTTATCTCTCACTTTAGAAAAGATGCTTGAAATCCTCCGGCTCACAGGTTCCTGAGACTTTGAGGGTTTACTTTCTACTTTTGGCTTTGCATGTGTCTTACTTACTAAGGCATCCAAGATACTTATTACTTCCAGCTCACTAGGTTGAATTAGCATGATGTCATCAATATAATGGACCAGTGTGATATTCTTTGAGATCTGAAGATGACCAGGGTCCTTCTGGACCAAAGAAACTTAATTCACCAAATGTGTATTAAATTAATTACCTTTTACTATCATGGCTCTGGAAATGTTAGGACAACCTTTGAACAATGACTTTTTTTGCTGTTGTCAAAAAAATTTTTTTCAGCCCAAAACACACTACATAAATATGCTGTAAGAAGTGATACCTCAACAACAAAATTTCAGGCAAACACACACCAACCAATTTAAATTAGCCAATACTACCCAGATAATGTCACGTGAAATACATTTGACTTGCACACTACGTTTGCATGAACCTAAAAGTACTTGGCTTATGGAGGCCAAGTGAGAGTGATAAAGCCCCTTTGCTTCAGGAAGAAACACTATTTCCACATGTTTCAAATAAGCAGTTTTTCTTCCCACAGATTCAATTCCTTTCATAGAAATACCAAAGCCTTGCACTTAGATGCTTCTTCCAGTGTCACATTCTCAAGGGAAAGAATATTATCATAAGCACACCTGACTTTGCTATCAAATGCCCTCCTAAATAACAGTCAACCTGACTCACCATTATTTTCCAAAGAACAACTCCCTCATCCCCTTGTCCACCAGCCATTATCAAGTCTTCTCTTTCTCCTCTGGTGAGTACAATATTATTTACAACCTATGTTTATTTGCTTTCCAATTCTAATTTATTACTGTCACAAAGCTGTTTTTATCGTTCAATTGATATATTTTTCCACCTCTGAGAATTATTAGTTATATTGCATTGGGATGAAATAAATCATAATTTTCTCATTAAAATGTATACATAATTATATATATAACTTTATATATATATAATTGTATATATATTAATGGCTTTCATTCATTAGAAGGGTTGTCATTGATGGATTAACAGTTATTAAGCAAATATGTTTCTTATGTTAGAAAGTAGGAGAGATGACATATCCTTGAAGCAAGATAGTAAAAGAAACACTATTGTTTCCAATAAGTATAGGCAAGCTACTTCCGACTATCCTGTTATTAAGTACAAGAGAGAAAGCTCTAGCTAAGTCAGTACGTATATATGAGTTGTCAGGAACTGTATTGTTTTGTTCCAAGATATCACTCCAAAACTATAATTCTGATTAGCATTTCCATCTGATTGGGTATGCAAAAATTTATAATCCATCTGACTTACACAGGTCAAGCAGGAAAGTTAAATAGTGAGCTGGTAAAAAATCACAATCTCTGCATCATGCAAGTATTTTATGGAGACACCAATCTCCATAACTGAGACATATGCCTAGAAATGTGCCATTGGTTTAGCTTTGCAATATGAGAGAGTATGAGGGACAAAATGTGGGAGAAGGGGAAGTCCTATATGACCTGCCATAATAGCTCTCAATCTATAAGTCAGAGAGCCAATGTCTGGATTCTGTGAGTTATTAAGTAATCAATTTTTTAAAGATTTTATTTATTTATTTGACACAGAGAGAGACAGCCAGCGAGAGAATTNTTCTGTGAGTTATTAAGTAATCAATTTTTTAAAGATTTTATTTATTTATTTGACACAGAGAGAGACAGCCAGTGAGAGAATTAACACAAGCAGGGGGAGTGGAAGAGGAAGAAGCAGGCTCCCAGCAGAGCAGGGAGCCCAATGCGGGGCTCAATCCCAGGACCCTGGGATCACGCCCTGAGCCGAAAGCAGATGCTTAATGACTGAACCACCCAGGCACCCCAAATAATCTATTTCTATTTTTCTACTTGGCACTCAGGAAATAACCACAGGGTGGGTCTGCTCTCTCATGGGCCACTACCTGTTTCTACGTCTGTGGGATCCCAGTACTCCTGGCATCCAGGAACCTAATTCCACTAAAGTGTCCCCTATAATCANATAACCACAGGGTGGGTCTGCTCTCTCATGGGCCACTACCTGTTTCTACGTCTGTGGGATCCCAGTACTCCTACTGGCATCCAGAAACCTAATTCCACTAAAGTGTCCCCTATAATCATCTCTGGCTTAGAGAAAGCAACTACTAGAGAGCATTTAAAGTACTAGACACCTCCCCACCACTGTCACCACCAATGGATTGCTTCATGCTTCTTAAAGAGTGTTTTCCAGGCTTCTCAAGGGCATAGCTAGAGGGTGGAAGTTAGAGTAACAAACCATCCCAGTTTGTCTGGACTATCCTGGCGTTAGTATTAAAAACCCCATGCCTTAGAAACACCTTAGTCCTGGACAAACCAGATGACTGCTCTAGAAGCAGGTTACATACAGAAGATCCCCACCAATATTTCCATCTCCTTGATTTCTCAGTTTTCCTCAGGATGCCAGGGATATTCCAGCATTTTAATCTCATTTGATCAACCTTCAGTTAGCTAACCTATCAGACTGTGAATGTCATTTCTAAATGTTCAAGTCAATGCACTAAATTCTAGGTGAGTGTACTCATGTCAATAGTTGGTCTTACTCAGATGCCTGGGTAGGTCAGTCGGTTACGCGACTGCCTTTGACTCAGGTCATGATCCTGGAGTCTTGGGATCAAGTCCCCTATCCAATTCCATGCTCATCAGGGAGTCTGCTTCTCCCTCTGCCCCTCTCCCCCGCTCATGCTCTCTCTTAAAAAATAAAATCTTTTTAAAAAATTTTAAAAAATAATAATTTGTTTTGCTCAAAGTTTGTATTTCTCTTTCTTTGTCTAAGACCCTTAGATTTCATTGTCATATATGATACTTACACCTTGGCCAATACAGATTGGTGAAATCTTTTTTTTCTCTTTTCTTTTTTTAAAATTAAAATTCAATTAGCCAACATATAAATACATCATTAGTTTCAGATGTAGGGTTCAATAATTTATCAGTTGCACATAACACCCAGTGCTCATCACATCATGTGCCCTCCTTAATGCCCATCACCCAGTTACCCTATCCCCACCATCCACCTCCCCAAATTGGTGAAATCTTATAACACTTTGGTGTATAGTCTTCTCTCCTTCCAGATCAAGTCTTAATGTGTTTTCTGTCTGGGCTATGTCGGCATCTAAATCTCATTACAGGACTGAAGGCAATGAGGAATGGTGTAGGTGTGTCCTGAAAATAATTGACATCAGCTTGTGAGACAACTGCCCCTTATGTGCAAGTCTTGCAGTCAATGTAAGGCTTTTATGCAGAGGATGGATGGATTCCTCAGTGGAGATAGAAAGGCTTCCTCAGCCAGCAAGAGTGGGTCACATAAAATTGAGGGAAACAAAGTTCTCAGGCCATGTATATTTTCCCAACTGGTTCCTCTCCTCACGTCTCAGAGTACCAGTCTTTCTTCTCTGGGTAATTTACTTTAGTGTAAGAGACATGGTAGGTTGAACATATCTATATATGTTCACTACTCCTCAGTAACCCATAAAATGAGACCCCAAGCTAGGTTCTCAGACATATTTGCCCTGTAACTACAGGAAATGAGGGATTCCTTTATAGTTGGTAATCGGGCTTTTTGATTGACCACTCACACGCTCAATTGGATATTCAAAGATTTCTATTTCTTTTTCTCACTGAGTGTGCTAAGACCAAAAAAAGAATCTACCTGACCCACAAAGTTATCATCACCACTGCTGCCATAGTGACCAAGTGCTCTAGTCACTTGAACTCAAAATATCTTGCCTTCACCCACAGTGTATTCCATCTGACCACCAGCAATCATCTGAGCAATTGTGATGCCAATAAACTCAATAGATTTCCATAGTTTTATTTCCCTCTGCCTTTATTATCAGTGGACTCTTCAAATATAGGGTCTTTTTTCTGGGAGCATTCTTCATTCTAATTGCTGCATCCAGAAGGAAATAGATGTACACTCAAATTGGGTAATATGCAGAGAATTTAATAAAGGGACCACATACAGAGATGTGGGTAGGATGTAAAAGCACCATAAGAAATAGTGTAGTACCCCCAAACTAGTAACATTGGAATTGTTACTACTCCAAGACATGAAAGGACAAAAGGAATGGATAGATGGTTAACAGAACTGGAGAGGGCTGCCTGATAGGAGCTGTAGTGTTCAGACAAGGAATGCAGCCAACCAAACTGTGACAACTATACAGGAATAAATATCCTTCCCTCTTCCCCACAATCTTCTGCAGGGCTCATCATTGGTCAAATTCAACAGGAAGCTAAAGAGTAGAGAGTCCATTGATGCTATCCATATGGGTCAGACTGCCAGAGCACTTTGCATGAGGGAGATTAGAAAGCAAATCTGGCTGCAAAGAAGATTTGTAAAACAGATGAATAAGATTAAACAAAATGGCATGGCAATCATGAAAAGAGGTTACAGAAACAGAAGGAGGAAGAAAGTAAAGAAGGGAGGAAGAGAGGGGAGAAGGGAGGAAAAGCTGAATACTCAACTCAGTAAGTCAATGTACCCTTGGAAATGAGAAAATTTCTTGTAACAAATTTTTCCTTCAAAAAAATAATAAAAGCAAACATGAAATGCTTAAAGATAAGTTGATAATACAACTAAATTAATCAAAAGGGAAAGATCAGGAGAAAAGGAAGCCTATGAGGGGAAAAACTTGAGAAAGTGATAGAGGAAATCTATAACACAAAATTTTATACACATATATAATATATATATATTTTATACATATATAATATGTATATATACAGTACAAAGAATAAAAAGGAAGAAGAACAAAGATGAATGCAATTTTAAAAAGATTATGAAAGCATAAAACAGGGTGCCTGGGTGGCTCAATTGGTTAAGCAACTGCCTTCAGCTCAAGTCATGATCCTGGAGTCCCACCATGGAGTCCCACATCAGGCTCCCTGCTCAGCAAGGAATCTGCTTCTCCCTNCCCACATCAGGCTCCCTGCTCAGCAGGGAATCTGCTTCTCCCTCTGACCCTCCCCCTTGTGCTCTCTCTCATTCTCTCTCAAACAAATAAATAGAATCTTAAAAAGAAAAAAAAAGAAAGTAGAAAACAGAAAACAGATCCAACACATGGCTGCTTTAGTGCATTTGAAATAAATTGACAGAAAATTATTTTTTAAATGATAATCATTTCTTAATTAAGAAAAATTTGTTTGTTTGTTTTTTTACTCTAACATCAAGAACAAGACAAGGATGTCCACTTTCACCACTTTTATTCAACATAATCCTGGAAGTCCTAGCTGCAACAATTAGATAAGACAAACAAAAGTTGGTAAGAAAGAAATAAAACTGTCACAATTTGCAGGTAACATGATACTATATGCAGAAAACCCTAAAAACTCCACCAAAAAAACTATCAGAACTGATAAATGAATTCGGTAAAATTGCAGGATATAAAACTAATATACATAAATTTGTTGTATTTCTATACAGTAATAACAAAGTCGTAGAAAGAGAAGTTAAAACAATCCCATTTACAACTGCACCAAAAATAATCAAGTATCCAGAAATAAATTTAACCAAGGAGGTGAAAAATCAATACTATAATACACTGATGGAAGAAATTGAAGAGGACACAAAGAAATGGAAAGACATTCCATGCTAATGGACTGGAAGAATATTATTAAAATGTTCACATTACCCAAAGCAATCTATAGATTCAATGCAGTCCCTATCAAAATACCAATAGGATTTTTCACAGAACTAGAATAAATTTGTATGGAACCGCAAAAGACCCCAAATAGTCAAAGCAATCTTGGGAAGAAGAGCAAACGCAGAGGTATCACAATCCCAGGTTTCAAGATATACTACATACGCTATGGTGATCAAAACAGTATGGTACTAGCACAAAAAAAGACATACAGATCAATGGAACAGGATAGAGAGCCCAGAAATAAACCCACACCTATATAGTCAATTAATCTATGACAAAGGAAACATAAATATGTAATGAGGAAAAGACAGTCTTTTCAAAATACGGTGTTGGGAAAACTGTACAGCTACATGCAAAAAAATTACACTGGACCACTTTCTTACAACATAAATAAAAACGAACTCAAAATGGTTTAAAGACCTAAATGTGAGATGTATAAACATAAAACTCCTAAAAGAAAAAACAGGCAGTCATCTCTTAGACATTGCCCTTAGGAAATATTCATGGATGTTTCTTCTCAGGCAAGGGAAACAAGCAAAAATTAACTACTGAGGCTACACCAAGATAAAAAAGCATTTGCACAGCAAAGGAAATCATCAATAAAGCAAAAAGGCAAGCTACTGAATGGGAGAAAATATTTGCAAATGATGTATCCAATAAGAGGTTCATATCCAAAAAACATGAACTGATACAACTCAACTCCAAAAAATCAAATGATCCAATTTAAAAAAAAAGGGCAGAGAATATAAACAGACATTTCTAAAGAAGACATACAGATGGCCAACAGACACATGAGAAGATGCTCAATATCACTAATCATCAGGGAAACGCAAATCAAAACTACAGTGAAACATCACCTCACTCCAGTAGGAATGGCTAGTAACAAAAAGATAAGAAATCACAAATGTCAGTGAGGATATGGAGAAAAAGGAACCCTTGTGCACTGTTGATGGGAATGTACATTGGTGCAAGCGCTGTAGAAAACAGTGCGGAGGTTCCTCAAAAAATTAAAAATAGAATTACCATATGATCCAGTAATTCCACTATGGGAATTTACCCAAAGGAAAAAAACAACAACACTAATTCAGAAAGATGTATGTATCCTTATGTTTATTGCAGCATTATTTACAATAGCCGACATAAGGAACAACACAAATATCCGTCAACATATGAATGTATAAAGAAGATGTAGGATGGACAGATAGACAGACAATGGGGTATTATTCAGCCATAGAGAAAAATGAGATTCTGCCATTTGCTGTAACATGGACGGACGTAGAGGATATTATGCTAAGTAAAATAAGTCAGACAGAGAAAGATAAATACCATATGATTTTACTTATAAAACAAAACAAACAGAAAAACAAAACAAACGAACAAACAAACAAAATAACAGACTTAAAGACAGAGAACAAACTGGTAGTTGCCAAAGGGGAAATGGAGGGGGTGGGATAAAGGGGATTAAGAGGTACAAACTTTCAGTTATAAAATAAAGAGATGAAACGTAGGGCATAGGGAATATAGTCAGGAATATTGTAATAACATTTTATGATGACAAATGGTGATCATACCTGCCATGGTGAGCACTGAGTATACATAGAATTGTTGAATCAATATGTTGACCTGTACACCTAAAACTAATAAAACATTTTATATCAGTCATACTTCAATTAAAAACAGTTAAGTGAGGATTCTATGGATATTGGTATAAAGCAGTATTTTTTGGAGACTCATTATGTATGGTGGTATATTAAGGAGGATTTTATTTAAAAAAAAAGAAGGAAGTGACTGTATAACTTGAAGGAGTATATTGTTTTTTGGGAGGGAGAGATGCATAATGAGCAATTCTGTAAAATACCCTGATGAAATTCCTAATACCAAGAAAACAGAAATAATCCCACAGTCATTTAAACAGAAAAAGCAATCCTATGCAGATGGGATAAATTGGGTGACCTCAGATTTCTCAGCAGCAACATTAGAATTCAGAGGTAAGCAGAATATTGTTAGAGTTCTGAGACAAAAATGAGTGTTGTATAAAATTTTACATTCCAGAAAGGTATTCTCAAACATGTAAGGGCACCAGGAATCTGCATGAGATTTTTGGGTTTTTTTTAAACAAACTGCCTAGTGAAGGAATTGAGCTAACCATGATGTAAGCAAAAGGAATGCACCAAGAAATGGCAAATGCTCAAATACACACAACCAGTGGTAAGCATGAATTCCATTAGATACAGATTTCTGGGCAAAGGTGATAAGAAGTTTCATTGCAGAAAGGACTGTGAACATCATTGCCCTTGAAGAAAAGCTTCATAATGTAAACTATAGTTATGGCTCAGGGCAAAAATCTAGAAGCCAATTCAAAAATAATTGTTTTTCATAGGTACTGTAGTATTTTTAAGTTAATAAATGAAGAATAATGGCTTATATAGGCTATTTACAGTTATAAAATTGATAATCACATAAAAAACAATAAAAATAGGGATACCTGAGTGGCTCAGTTGATTAAGTGTCTGCCTTTGGCTCAGGTCATGATCCCAGGGTCCTGGGATCCAGTCCTGCTTCTGGCTCCCTGCTTCTGGCTCCCTGCTCAGTGGGGAGTCTGCTTCTCCTTCTGCCCTTCCCCCCACTTGTGCACACACTCTCACTCTCTCTAAAATAAATTTTAAAAATCTTAAAAAAAATACAAAATAAATGCATCCAAATTTCCAAGGGTAAATGTCTGGCAGGGGGAAGAGGAAAGACAGACCATGCAGCAAAGTGGAAAGTGCAGAGGAAAAGTATAGGATATCACATAAAACAAAACAACACAATTAAAACAATCACTTCTGTCTATAAATTCACCATTGATAAAAATGACTTAAATTAAGTCAACAAAAATCCAACTATATACTGATATAACACTTATTAAAAAAGGAAGTACAAATGAGGAAATTTTTGTAAAAGGCAAAAATATATGGGTAAATGAAAAAAAGGGAATAAGAAACAAAACACAAAGCTACAGTCCCCACATTAGTATTACGTAAGTGGAATTCAAGCCAAAAGCTATTAAGTAGAACCAACCAGGACATAATGTAACATAAAAGATAAAATCCATAGTGACAAAATGTCCTTCATGGTGTTTACGCAAAAAATAACAAAGTACCCGAATACATAAACCAAAATCTAAAAAATGCAGGGTAAATGAGCAGAAGCAAAAATTACAGGAGACTTGATTTTACCTCTGTGAATTCATGGGAAAATAAGTATAGAAAAGAAAAAATCATAGATAAGATTTGAATAATGGATAAGGTTGATCTATTAGATATAGACCAAATTTTATTCTTTGAAAATACAGAGTACACATTTTTTTTTAAAGATTTCATTTATTTATTTGACNAGGCAAGCTACTGAATGGGAGAAAATATTTGCAAATGATGTATCCAATAAGAGGTTCATATCCAAAAAACATGAACTGATACAACTCAACTCCAAAAAATCAAATGATCCAATTTAAAAAAAAAGGGCAGAGAATATAAACAGACATTTCTAAAGAAGACATACAGATGGCCAACAGACACATGAGAAGATGCTCAATATCACTAATCATCAGGGAAACGCAAATCAAAACTACAGTGAAACATCACCTCACTCCAGTAGGAATGGCTAGTAACAAAAAGATAAGAAATCACAAATGTCAGTGAGGATATGGAGAAAAAGGAACCCTTGTGCACTGTTGATGGGAATGTACATTGGTGCAAGCGCTGTAGAAAACAGTGCGGAGGTTCCTCAAAAAATTAAAAATAGAATTACCATATGATCCAGTAATTCCACTATGGGAATTTACCCAAAGGAAAAAAACAACAACACTAATTCAGAAAGATGTATGTATCCTTATGTTTATTGCAGCATTATTTACAATAGCCGACATAAGGAACAACACAAATATCCGTCAACATATGAATGTATAAAGAAGATGTAGGATGGACAGATAGACAGACAATGGGGTATTATTCAGCCATAGAGAAAAATGAGATTCTGCCATTTGCTGTAACATGGACGGACGTAGAGGATATTATGCTAAGTAAAATAAGTCAGACAGAGAAAGATAAATACCATATGATTTTACTTATAAAACAAAACAAACAGAAAAACAAAACAAACGAACAAACAAACAAAATAACAGACTTAAAGACAGAGAACAAACTGGTAGTTGCCAGAGGGGAAATGGAGGGGGTGGGATAAAGGGGATTAAGAGGTACAAACTTTCAGTTATAAAATAAAGAGATGAAACGTAGGGCATAGGGAATATAGTCAGGAATATTGTAATAACATTTTATGATGACAAATGGTGATCATACCTGCCATGGTGAGCACTGAGTATACATAGAATTGTTGAATCAATATGTTGACCTGTACACCTAAAACTAATAAAACATTTTATATCAGTCATACTTCAATTAAAAACAGTTAAGTGAGGATTCTATGGATATTGGTATAAAGCAGTATTTTTTGGAGACTCATTATGTATGGTGGTATATTAAGGAGGATTTTATTTAAAAAAAAAGAAGGAAGTGACTGTATAACTTGAAGGAGTATATTGTTTTTTGGGAGGGAGAGATGCATAATGAGCAATTCTGTAAAATACCCTGATGAAATTCCTAATACCAAGAAAACAGAAATAATCCCACAGTCATTTAAACAGAAAAAGCAATCCTATGCAGATGGGATAAATTGGGTGACCTCAGATTTCTCAGCAGCAACATTAGAATTCAGAGGTAAGCAGAATATTGTTAGAGTTCTGAGACAAAAATGAGTGTTGTATAAAATTTTACATTCCAGAAAGGTATTCTCAAACATGTAAGGGCACCAGGAATCTGCATGAGATTTTTGGGTTTTTTTTAAACAAACTGCCTAGTGAAGGAATTGAGCTAACCATGATGTAAGCAAAAGGAATGCACCAAGAAATGGCAAATGCTCAAATACACACAACCAGTGGTAAGCATGAATTCCATTAGATACAGATTTCTGGGCAAAGGTGATAAGAAGTTTCATTGCAGAAAGGACTGTGAACATCATTGCCCTTGAAGAAAAGCTTCATAATGTAAACTATAGTTATGGCTCAGGGCAAAAATCTAGAAGCCAATTCAAAAATAATTGTTTTTCATAGGTACTGTAGTATTTTTAAGTTAATAAATGAAGAATAATGGCTTATATAGGCTATTTACAGTTATAAAATTGATAATCACATAAAAAACAATAAAAATAGGGATACCTGAGTGGCTCAGTTGATTAAGTGTCTGCCTTTGGCTCAGGTCATGATCCCAGGGTCCTGGGATCCAGTCCTGCTTCTGGCTTCCCTGCTTCTGGCTCCCTGCTCAGTGGGGAGTCTGCTTCTCCTTCTGCCCTTCCCCCCACTTGTGCACACACTCTCACTCTCTCTAAAATAAATTTTAAAAATCTTAAAAAAAATACAAAATAAATGCATCCAAATTTCCAAGGGTAAATGTCTGGCAGGGGGAAGAGGAAAGACAGACCATGCAGCAAAGTGGAAAGTGCAGAGGAAAAGTATAGGATATCACATAAAACAAAACAACACAATTAAAACAATCACTTCTGTCTATAAATTCACCATTGATAAAAATGACTTAAATTAAGTCAACAAAAATCCAACTATATACTGATATAACACTTATTAAAAAAGGAAGTACAAATGAGGAAATTTTTGTAAAAGGCAAAAATATATGGGTAAATGAAAAAAAGGGAATAAGAAACAAAACACAAAGCTACAGTCCCCACATTAGTATTACGTAAGTGGAATTCAAGCCAAAAGCTATTAAGTAGAACCAACCAGGACATAATGTAACATAAAAGATAAAATCCATAGTGACAAAATGTCCTTCATGGTGTTTACGCAAAAAATAACAAAGTACCCGAATACATAAACCAAAATCTAAAAAATGCAGGGTAAATGAGCAGAAGCAAAAATTACAGGAGACTTGATTTTACCTCTGTGAATTCATGGGAAAATAAGTATAGAAAAGAAAAAATCATAGATAAGATTTGAATAATGGATAAGGTTGATCTATTAGATATAGACCAAATTTTATTCTTTGAAAATACAGAGTACACATTTTTTTTTAAAGATTTCATTTATTTATTTGACACAGAGAGCCAGCGAGAGAGGGAACACAAGCAGGGGGAGTGGGAGAGGAAGAAGCAGGCTCCTAGTGGAGGAGCCTGATGTGGGGCTCGATCCCAGAATGCTGGGATTACGCCCTGAGCTGAAGGCAAACGCATAACAACTGCACCACCCAGGTGTCCCAGAGTACACATTTTTCTTAAATGGCCTGTTGACTAGTTAGTGCAGTTTACAAGATATTGGTCACAAAATTTTATAATTTTATATATACATATATATATATATATATATATATATATGAACCTTTAAAATACATATTGGAATACACACACACACACATATATATATATATTTCTTTGGGGGGGTAAGGGAAGATGGAGAGGGAAAGAGAGAATCTTAAGAAGGTTCCATGTCCAATGTGTAGCCCCACACAGGGCTCAATCTCACAATACTGAGATCATGACCTGAGCAGAAATCAAGGGTGGGACACTTAACTGACTAAGCCACCCAGATGCCTCAGTTTCAATATATTTTTTAAAGTAGATATATGATAGTCCATATTCTTTGACCATAAATAATACAACATAAAATAGAAGGCACAGATGATTCAAGGTTAGAAAAATCTATACTTGAGGGCACCTGGGTGGCTCAGCAGATTAAGTGCCCAACTCTTGATCTTGGCTCAGGTCTCCATCTCATGGTTGTGAGTTCAAGCCCCATGTCGGGCTCCACACTGGGCACAGAGCCTCCTTAAAAAAAAAAAAAAAGAAAAGAAAATCTATTTATATAAACTAATATACAATAGCATATTATCATCCCATTTATGCCAAAAAGGTAACTGCCAAAGCTTTATAACCATATCTGGTTCATAAAATAAAATAAAATAATAAAATGAAACAGATGACAACAATGACAAATCCTTTACATATATATATATATACTCAAAATCAGCACCTTGTAAAATGATGAATATTAGAAGAAGCCCCATAAATCACAAGACAGTATGCAATTATCAACATTGTTACTTAATTTTTTTTTTGCCAAACTAGCAATGCATATAAACAAAAGATTTTAAAAAATATAGGAGATATACATTTAAGAGAGGCAGACTAAAACCAGTATTATTCTCAGATTATAGGATTATTTGCCTAGGAAACATATAATTAATTAAAAACTTATAGAAAATAAGAATCATGAACATAGTTCAAATAATAGAGATAAATACATGGTTTCTTTTGATAAAACAAAATCTAGAAAAACATTAACCAAAAGAAGATACCATTTACAAGAGCAAAAAAAAAAAATCTAGCTAGGAATGAATCTTAGATATCTCAAGAATCTATCAAAGTAAAGCTTTAAAACTTTTCTAGTCTAAATTTTTTTGTTGTGTGTTCACTGAAGTCTCCATTCAGCTATTTGAACAGCTAATGACTGAACAGAGATTCCTTAAATGCTTGCAACCAATAATCTTCCAGTCTTTGCTGAGGGATTCTGTCTGTGTGTCGGGGTAAACCTTCAACATTCAAACAGGCAGTTTATAACTCTGCCTTAGCCGTCACTTCCTGCTTATGCAGAACCTCAAGGTCAGTCGGAGGTTAGCATTTAGCATGCTCACAGTCCTAGGCATGTGCACAGCCCTACATATGTGAGTAATCTGAGACTCTCGGGAACAAATTTGAGCTTTTCAAAATCATTTAAGGGCATCTCATTCTCCCACTTTTCCTTTTAAACTTTTTAGTTTGCTTACTGTTTGTCCCAACCCTTCTCTACTACCCCAGGCAACTGTGATGTTATACAATTGTCTTTGATTGATGCAACAAATGCCTCTAAGGAAAAGGCAGCTTATATGAAGCAAACTCCCAGTCAGGTCAAACAAGACAGTCTTGGTAATAGTGTATACCAGTGAACCACCTGACAGGTCAAATAATGATCTTCCCCTAGGAATGGGATTTTGAAGAAAGTGTAAATCTATTTTGTCATCACCAGTGGTTGCCAGGCTGCTGGTTTTCAGGATGATTGCATGCAATTGGTTTTTAAGTCTTCTGGGGAGCTGGGGGTGGGAATACAGCAAATTAAGATGCCATAAAAGTCTGTTCTTATCAAGATTCAGCTATTTTTCTTAAATAAATCTTTTAGAAATTGCTGCAATCCTTAGGGTAATTTCCACAGTTTTGAAAAACTAAACCCTGACAATTTTTGCCAGTGTTCTCCTTGCTTTTATGGAGGAGAGGATTTTCAACGGTTTTTTACTCTGCCATTTTTGCTAATGTCACCTCGGATTATATATTGTGGACCAAAAATCTGCATTCATGGGTTTGACAAAAGGATCATAAATAGCCACCTCAGAAATCAAATGAATGATATCGAACTTTTGCAAGGTTGGTCAAATAGTTTGAACTAATCAATTACAAATATCATATGGATACATGTATAAAGTCTCCTGAATATTGTATGTAATCCTTCAATGAGAACTAATAGTCCTGAAGATCAAAAGACTAACCCAGTTAATTGGTCAGTTAACTACTGCCTGTGACAAAGTGACCTAAATCTTAGTGACTTAAGACAACAAGAAATATTAAGTTACTGCTCATGAATTTTGTGGATAAAAAGAATTTATAAACAATTTTGGGTTTGATTTGTGGCTGTACTCAGATGATGGCTGTAGCCACAACATCCAATGTTGGGGGTGTTGAAGCAACAGCCAGCTAGCTGGGCGTCGCTTTCTCTTCATTTAGTCTCCTGTCCACAACATATGCCCTTCATGTAATGAATATTTTAGGCTTCCTCACAACATGGCAGCCTCATGGCAGTCAATGGTTTATATGGCCTCTGAAGGCTTTAATAATGAGTATTCTAACAAGTAAGATAGAGGTAGCACTATTTTTTATGCCTTAGCCTCAAAAATTATACAGCATCATACTTACCAGTTTATTGATTACAAATAAGGTATAAACCCACCCAGTTTCATATGGAGCAAATCAGATTCTATTTCATGATGGAGGAAAAGTAAGGTCTTAGAAGAGCATGTGTGAATGGGGATAATGTTGCAGCCACCTATGGAAAATACAATCTGGCACCCAATTACAAACCTCATTAACAAAAATTAGGAATATTGGGAGTTGGTGAACTCAATATGTCACTCAATGAGGAATAAGTGCTTTGATCCTCCATAATAAATCAATAGTCCATGAAATCCATAAACCCATTCACAGGTAGCTATGCCTTCAAAAATTGACCTTCAGTTATACTTCAGTATAGCTGGATTCAGTTTTCATTGTAAGTTAATTAAATAATTAACCACTGAGATGCCACTGAGATGAGATAGATCTGCCAAACCAGTTTCAATTTTGACTCATACACTAAGTATATTTTGCCCCATTACTCTCTTGGCTTCTATTAATACAAGGCCGCAAGTTGAAACATTGCTTCCAAGTCAATTGCTCAATTTAAAAGGCACAAAATTATTTTAGTAAGACATGATGAAGATGATGAAATGCTTCATCTATCATTTCTGTTTATAAGACACCATGATTCTGACAAGTTTCATTCCTCATTTGGTATTGAAACACTGCCATCTTCATTAAACTTGTTGTTGGGTATATTTGTTGAGCACCAATTTGCTATATATTTCCTGTCTACAAATTGCCTGTGGAATCAGGCATTTGTAGCTAAGAGTGAGATTCCAAATGCAGGTTGAATCAGGTCTCATTTACCATAATTGTTACCATTTCTGACAAGGCAGTATATACTGTCTGGGAACTACAGCAATTTTGTAAATGTTCACCTCTTAAAATTTTGGTGCTTACTTTTTATTCTGAAATATAATACTATACTACAAAAGTGAATAAACATGAGTGTACAGGGTACAAGTACAGACATCAACCCTGCCAGCAATCCTGAAACCGTGTCCCCCCCCCCGTTGATCTTTTCTCTATTACACATGTTCTTCCTTATCTCTTTATGTAACTACTATCTTGTTTTTTATGATAATCACTTCCCTGGATTTTTTAAAAAATATTTTTTAATCAGTTTGGTATATAACACTAAAAATATCAATTTTGCCTATTTTGACTTTGGAATGGTACTGTATGTAATATTTTGTGACTTGATTTTCTTCACTCAGTTATGTTTGTAAAATTTACTCAAGTTGTTTACTGGGTCTGATTTTAACGCACTTAAAATAGTTACTAGCATATAATTGGCATGAAATAGATGCTAATTTTCATATCTCCTTATTTCCAAGGTTTTCAAATCCTTAAACAAAACCAAATCTTTTTTATGCGTGGACCCAAGAGGACCTAGTGCATTATTTTAACAATCCAAAAATGTAGATTTCAATTTTTTTCTATTTTCATTCTAAGCAAAAATCCATTTTTCCCCAAATCCTTTTTTACAGAGGCATCTATAGTAGCTAAACTATCTTTTCAAATTGTGTGTAGTTTTTCAAACTTTGTGTAATGCCAAATAGATCGATAAAGTTTCTTAGATGAAAATATGGAGTTACCTTAAAACACCGACACACACACACACAAACAACTTAAGTGCTTTCTGAGTCTATAGTGAGATAGATTCCATAGGAATCACTTAGATATCATAGTATCACTTACTGTGGGCCTGGCACTATTCATTTTATATTTGTTATCTCATCTAAGTTACAGCCCTATTATTACTTATTCCCATTTTATAGATGTATTTAAAGAACCAAAGCAAGGGGAAACAATTTGCCCAAAGTCAAACTGCTAATGACAGAGGTGGGATTTAAAATGTGGTCCTCTGTCCCCAGGTCCCATGCTTTTAACCAGGATGTTAATCCTCTTCTCTTAGACATACACTCTCACCTTCAGTGGGATTTATCATTGAATTTAGTTTTGCCTGAGCTCTTTTGTTTCTAAATCAATCATCTCCATGGCTTTGTGGACAGCAAAAAACTTTTGCCATGGGATTGAAGATATCGATAAGCTGGTTGGAGAAACAAGAATCATATTGATAACTCATTAATAACTCACATCAGTAGTGCTGGCATATCTCTTGACACTCCTATGGCTTATTTCAAGTCAGCGGAATCATCTTCATGGAACTAACACATGAACCTTCAAGATGACCCAAATTGCTGCACGATGCTAACAGAGATACTCCGTGGATCTTTTGGCAATACTCCTTATGCTCATTCACTGTTTTCTTCTAGTCACCTTATTGTTCCTAGGATCAGATTTCCTCTGTATCCCATTGGTTCTTTCTACCACTAAAGCTTGTTTCTACTACTCAATGGCTGACATTCAGTTTCCAACCTTAGCCAGGCCCTGTTCTTCATCTGATCATCCTTAAATTTGGTGTCCTTGGGCAAGTCACCAATCCCTTTAACTCTTAGTTTTACTGTCTCTCAAATGAGACATTTGAACAAAGTGACTTCCATGATATTTGCCAGCATCAGAATACTATCCTTCCTTTCCAAGTATACTTGCAGTATAGCCTCCTGGGTGATATTATAAAGTACCACTATGACCAAATAATAACAGAAGAAATTTTTTTCATAGTTGGCATGAAGAGAAATAGATATGTTTTGTTACACGTTATGTTGGGTGAAGCCAGAAATATTTGAATATTAGAGAGGGGATCCCATTAATGATGAATTGCTTGTCTAATTTAGTTATTTGGATAAGTGTTTTCTTGGCAGTCGCTGGCAAGGAAGCCACATGCTACCCTGCACTAGCTGTAATTTTCTTTTACAACCCCTGTTTAAAGAGATTAAGTAGTTATTCTGGGCTTAGTATGGACAAGCTGCTCTAATAACATAAAATAAATTTTGATTATCATCTGCATTCTTGCTATTGACAATAATACACTGAAGTATATATTATTCTGTTAGACTTGCGATTCCCAAAATTTTATCAAGTATCACTTAGAAGGAGACTTTGGAAATATTATTTCCTGATATGTGTATCATTGCACTTAATTTTAACTTCATATTTTGCAAATAAATGAAGCAACAGGGCAATACATTTCAGAAAATCACAGATGTAAAAAAATAAAGCAATTTAATTTTTTCAACTTGTTAGGCAACAATTACAATTTAACATTATTTTGCTAAATAAAAATTTAGATCTTAATAGCACAGTTTAATTAGTTATCTCCTAAAGAATGAATGAAGTTGATTTATTTTTCCAAATAATAATTTGTAGAGAATCTCACAAATCTGGTGATTTTATCATCACTTCCCTGAATGTATTTGTATCTTGTGGTAAAAAGTATTTATCATCCCTCTTCTGAATTAATTTGTATCTTGTAGTGAAAACAATATTTGTATATTGTTTTATTTAGAGGAGAAAATTAAAGGGTTACTTAATACTGGCCTTCAGCCATGTGACAGGTAAGAAGATATAGGGAAAAGTTCCAGATGTGAAGAACAATTTTATAATGATATAAACAGAAATGGATATTTTACACAAGAAACAAATTGATCTGTTTAATAAATCTGGCAGAGATTTACAAGAAATTAATGTTTTTCAACTACTTCAAATCTGCAAGTCTAACAATTACTATTGTTACAATGTTGAATTTTTGAAATACCCTAAAAATGCTAGTTTATGTCCAAGAATATTTTACTGTCACTCTGCCACAAAAATCAATCAAAAGTCAGTATTTTGTTGGCTTCAAGTATAAATTCAGTTTTTCAATTTCTAGTTCTCTTCTAAATCCAGAACCCCAGAGTGTGAGCCAGATATATTTCTTCAGTTCTAACTGCCTCAAGGATCTCTAATAGAGGTGGCATTTTTCTGCTCACTATTTATTTCATGCAAAAAATGCAGGAAGATCAATTAAGAGTTCTTCTGCTTTGAGAAACCAGGGGACAGCAAAACAGGGCATCCTTTTCATGAACTGCTAACTGTAGACAGGCTTTTAGGAGGGTAATTTAAAGTTAATAGGAGCTAGCCTTTGATGCAGTTAAGACTTCAAAGCCAAGCCAGGTTTTTATTTGTTAAGGGGGAGGGGGAGTTACAATAAGAGGAGGGATCACATTAAAGCTTACAAAATCTCCCTAAAGGGCTTGGACTAACACAGGGGTGCGGTGGAGGGGGGGTCCTTCTTCCTTCCTTCCTCCCCTGCCTCCCCTCTTCCTTCAGNGGCAGTCAACAGTGGTCCAGAAGGTACTGTATGGGCAGGGCCAGGGGTGGAGGGGAGGTGGGTGTTTCCAGCCCCACAGCAGCCCCAGTTCCCTAGAGGACTTCCTTCCTTCCTTCCTTCCTTCCTTCCTTCCTTCCTTCCTTCCTTCCTTCCTTCCTTCCTTCCTTCCCTCCTCCTTCCCTTCCATTTTCCTTTCTTTCTGGTGTATCTGATTGAATTAACAATGACTGACAACCAACAGTGACACCTCTCCAATGTGACAAGTTTAAAAACTAAAAAAATGGACTCACTTAGGAAAGATTAAATTATTCTAGATAATTTTTTTAAAGATTTGTTTATTTGAGAGAGAGACAGTGTGTGGGGGGGTGCAGAGGGAGAGGGAGAGAATCTCAAGCAGACTCCCCTCTGAGCACAGGGTCCCACATGGGGCTCAATCCCACAACCCATGAAATCATGATCTGAGCCGAAACCAAGAGCTGGGCACTCAACTGACAGCCACCAGGAGCCCCCCTAGATAATTATTTTTAATCTTTAATTTTCATTGAAGGAGGAATTCGTCCCTAATTTTTGGATAAGTCCTTGTTGTTGGCAAGACTGGGGTGTCACATATTATATTTGAACTAATTAAGAACATTAAATCACTTTTCAACAGAGGAAAGGAAGAAGGATGAAATTCTAATTAGATGTGAGGAGCTTCAGCTGATGAAGAGAGCTCAGCTGTATTTCTGCTTGTGCCACATGCTAGGAACTGTGGGCAGCTGCTACATGGATATGGGAACAAACAGGACTGACCAAACACAGTCCGGGAGTTATCAAGCACTTTAACAAGTTACAACTCTAGAAACAGTGGGTCTAATATCCTTCCAAGCAGTTTCTGTGGATTTTGCTTTGTTTTGTTTTTTAACCTCTGATTCTGGTCACGGAGACTAATACCTGAGCAATCTAGAATAGGGCTGAAACAACCAATGCCAGGATAACCAGTTTCTAGAGACATTAACTATTCTGCTTTGTTGACCAAAGGCCATGTATTTGTTTGTGTAAATTATGTAAGCATGCATTTGCCAGCGAGATCAGCAGTTTTCCTCTCCGAACTCCTCTCCTAGTTCACCTCCTGAAGAGCAGCTAATTCCCTTTAAAAATAAACTTTGCCAACTGAATCAAAAACTTGCTCCCATTCATTTTAAATCACTCTCCTTAACAATCTACCATTAGCATTACATTGCCAAAAATGAGAAATTATTATATTGTAAATTAAAATTTTATTTTTTGGATATAAATATATATTTTCCACTGAGGCCATTGTGATTCTATGAAGGCATCTTTTATATTTTAGAAATGTATGTTGGAGATCAAGTCGCCTTGTAGGTTTCAGAATAATTTTTGTAACAAGGAATCCCAAATTAAGAACTACCCTAATTTATATGGTTCTACATGTTCTCTTTAACTATACTAACTATATTCTCTTCAACTTAGTTTAACTTTAATTCAAATTTTAAAAGTTCTGTTATAGAAGTTGGGTGTATGCTTTTCAGCAACCTAGCTTCATAGCTTTACTTCATAGCTTTACTTATAGGCCTTTGATAGAAATTAGAATGTAGGGACCCTGGGTGGCTCAGTCAGTTAAGCATCTGCCTTCAGCTCAGGTCATGATTCCAGGGTCCTGGGACCAAGTCCTGCATCCAGCTCCCTGCTCAGTGGGGAGTCTGCTTCTCCCTCTGTCCTTCCCATCTGTTTGTGCTCTCTCCCTCACATAAATAAATAAAATCTTTAAAAAGATAAAAGAAAGAAAGTAGAATGTAAGCTTCAAGAGAACTCATATTTTATCTGTTTTATTTACTTCTTCATCTCTAGCTCTAAAAGAATGTCTGGCACATAAACTGCCAAACTGAAATAATCAGAAACTAAACAGCATTTCTTCACATGGGCACAAATTAAGTTCTAGATAACACAAAATGTTAGTAAACTAGAACTTTTTCATTTATTTGTTTATAATTGTTGGGTGCTCCAACTGAGAATGCATCTGTGAAGGAAAATCAGTTAACTCTTAGTTCCCACGGAGATTACAGTCTCCCAAGGGACAGACATATGAATCCAAATACCCCATAGATAAAACTGTGATGGAGTATAATGATTGCAAACTGAAAGGGTTCTATGAGGGAGGAGGGGGAGGGAGGGAGGAAAGGAAAGGGAAGGGAAGGGAAGGGAAGGAAGGAAGGAAGGAAGGAAGGAAGGAAGGAAGGAAGGAAGGAAGGGAAGGAGGGAGGAAGGAAGGAAGGAAGGAAGGAAGGAAGGAAGGAAGGAAGGAAGGAAGGAAGGAAGGGGACTTAAGTTCAATTATGGGCTCAGAAAATGCCACACACAAGGAACTGAAGTTAAGTTGAAACCTGAGAAGAAAGTCAGTGTTAGTTAGGTAAAGAGAGAGAGAAAAAGAATTTCAGGCACAGGGAACAGGCTGGGCAAAGGCCAAGGGCAATAACAAACAAGTCTACGTTATGGAACTCAAAAAGCTGTATTAGTCAGAAATTAGAGAGTGAAGGATGACGGTCACCTCCTAAACGCTCTATGATAATATGTGCTCTTTTTGGACTGGAAGAAAAATTATCCAATTTCCTTCTGGTGGGATTCTGGCAATACTGAATTAGTGTACTATTCACCAGTGCCACACTAGACAATTCCTACGACCACAACTGGGCACTTGATTCAAAGGTCGCCCTACTTAGGACCTCCTGGCCAAGAATCTACGCATAAAGAGCTCTGCCCAGTGGTAGTAGTGGTAATTGTCTAAAGCAGTGGTTCTCAAACTGTAGACATCATCATAATTACCTGAAGGATTTGTTAAAGTAGATTGCCAGGTTCTGCCCACTGATGTTTCTGCCTCAGTATGTTTGCATTTCTAACAAATCCTCAAGTGATGGTAAAGCTGCTGCTCCACTGACTGCTCTTTAAGAGCTGTGAGTCTAGAAAAACCAAACTAAAGCCCCAAGTGTTTTAGAGAGGAGGAAACAGGTCAGCAGGAAGCAACAGGATAGTGTAGCCAACAATCTAGAAAAACAGATCCTGTGAAGGAGAGAAATCCAGAGAGCAGGGGTCTTTTATACCAGTCCTTACCTAGCAATACCACAGATTTCCTTTTCCCTTTGCAATATCTAAGTATTATGCAATTGCCCTGTAGTCCTTATTCCTTGACTCCTTCATTGATGTGTTATCACCAAAATTAGATTCTGATGTGCAGTAATTTTGACATTTTAAGGAGACATCTTTTCTTTAGCTTCTGAGTCTTTTCTCAGGGAGTGATCTTTAATTTGTGGCAAATACGTAAGGACAAATTATAGGGATGTCCGTTAAAAAATAGACAAAAATGAATAACAAAATACCCTCTTACAGGTAAAGTAGGATAATACTTACCAACCCTAGCATCTTATCAGACACTTCATACACATGATCTCATTTGATCACCTCAACAACATGATTAGGAAGTTATTCTTGCTCTCTCACAGATGAGAACACGGAGGCTCCAGTTGGTAAGTACTGGCCAAATTTGGACGTGTCTGAATCATAACTTTTTTCTCTACAAAAGCAACCATCACTTTTGCATCACCATGTGACCAAATATATACATTTTGCAACACAACATGCATATATGTAGCATAGTGGAGTGATCAGAAGCTGGGCCTTTGAAGTCTGACTTCCTGTGTTCAACCTCAACTCCACTACTCACTGTGTATACCTTGTTGGTGGCATGAAGTTAAGCAAGGTAATATTTTTCAAGCACCTTGAACAGTGCCTAGGACTTAAAAACCTTTCTTAAAATGTACGTTAAAGAAATACCATAAACACAAAAGGGGAAAGGTTTACCATGGCACATAGTAAGTTTGCATGTTTTTATTAATCATGAAAAGAAGAACACCAACATCCTACAGGCCTTTGCAGATTACAAATGTACTGCCCTGATTGCTCTGAATCACTTCCCAATGGAACAGACTTCAATTGAAACAGAGTATGGAGAAGTTCAAGCCTGAAAAAGATCTCAAACACAGAAATTGTGAGGAGATTGGTATATTTGCTGGAGATACAGGCTAAACTGTAGGCTGGCTAGTTTGCCAAAGAGAAGTAGGGAAAGAGACAGCTGAAAGGAGCCTTCCTGTGATAAGAACAAATCTCAAACAGTAATCTCAGGAACTATTCCTTCAAAAGAACCAAAATTAGATTGGGTAAGTCCCTGCAGCAAGTAATACTCCCAAAGCTTTATTAAAAACAAGAAAGCAATCAGCAGGCAGGCAGTAGATCTTGAAAGCTGGGTGTGGTCAGGGAAAAAGACAATCACAGAGTCCTACCAAAGCCACTGTCATTTGGGGTGACTGGGCATTTCCTAGACTACAAGGCATGAGGAATAACAAGTCATCACACTATGGGGGGAAGGGGAAGGATGGAATGGACTTTATTAAAATAATCTAGCCAGTCACTAATCAAATAAACAAGTAAATAACAGCAACAAGCCCTGGAGTGGGGAATTAGTGCCCAGTGTTGCTATGTAACATTATCTAAAAATTTTCCAGTTTCTAAAAAAATATTATGAGGCATGCAAAGAAACGGAAAAGTATGACCTATACCCTTAAAAAGTAGGCAACTGAAAGTACCTGAAAGAGAGCAAACAGATGTCAGATTTAACAAAGTCTTCAAGGTAGTCATTATAAATATGTTTAAAGAACTAAAGGAACCCATAATTACAGAAATAAAGGAAGGTATGATGACAATGTTGCATCAAATAGAGAATAACAACAAAGAGAAATTACAAAAAAAGAAACAAATGGAAGTTCTGGAGTTGGAAAATATAACTACAGTTACAATTTTACTGAAGGGGAATAGCTAAAATTAACAACACAGGAAACAACAGATGTTGGCAAGGATGCAGAGTAAGGGGAACCCTCTCACACTGCTGATGGGAATGCAAACTGGTGCCGCCACTCTGGAAAACAGTATGGAGGTTCCTCAAAAAGTTAAAAATAGAACTACCCTACAATCTAGCCATTGCACTACTAGGTATTTAACCAAAGAATACAAAAATAGTAACTCAAAGCTATACATGCACCCCAATGTTTATAGCAGCAATATCAACAATAGCTAAATTACGGAAAAAGCCCAAATTCCCATCAACTGATGAATGGATAAAGAAGATGTGGAATACATACATCCAATGGAATATTACTCAGTCATAAAACAAAACAAAATCTTACCATTTGCAATGATGTGGATGGAGCTAGAGTACATCATGCTAAAGGAAATAAATCAGAGGAAACAAATACTGTATGATTTCACTCATATGTGGAATTTAAGAAACAAAACAAACAATCATAAGGGGGAAAAAAGAGAGGAAAACCAAGAAACAGACTCTTAATTATAGAGAATAAACTGATGGTTACCAGAAGGGAGGTGGGGGGATGGGTTAAGTAGGTGATGGGGATTAAGCAGTGCACTCGGCATGATGAGCACAGAGTGTTGTATGGAGTGCTGAATTAATCAATTGTACCCCTGAAAGTGATATCACACTGTATGTTAAGTAACTAGAATTTAAATAAAACACTTCAAAAAAAATTCACTGAAGGGGATCAATAGATCTTAACTGGTAGAGGAATTAGCAAACCTGGGAATGTCTTAACTTCTCCCTCACATTTGAAGGATAATTTTTGCTGGATATTAGATTCATCATTGACATTTTTTTTTTTAGCACTTTGAATACATGGGCCTGCTGCAGACATCTGAGTGACCTGGTTATCAGGTGCTTAGAGAAAACATGCAGTAAAGGGACAAAAATGTAAGAGTTTGATGGCAGCAGCAAGATAGCTGATATTATATACTCTGGGGGTTAGTGAAAGGATGAGCTAAAGAAAATCCATTAAACAGCAAGAAAAAAATAAGCAAATAACCTTTTCTTTCCTGGCTTACGATCCGGGTGGGAAAATCCTCCTCTGAGAACTGTTATCTTCAATTTTGCTCTTACGGGGGTTTGGAGTTGGAATTAATTCACAATGAAGAAATAAAATTGATCTAAGAATATTTATCTACCCACAAACTAATTTATAAACTCCAAGCCAAGAAATGAACATAAAGGTATTTCCATAGTAGTGACACCCAGGGTACCTGCGAAAGCAAATGCTAAGTAAACCTCCCCAGAAAGATACATTTTCTGAGAACATATTAATCCCTGCTGAAAATGAACTCAAAATAAAAATATAATTACAAAATACATTTAGAATCAATCTCCATGAGTCCCCCTATGAGAGAATTTCAGGACAGAAATTTTTAAATATGTATGGTAAAATTACTAAAGCCACAAAATGATGGATAAACAGTTGGTAAGAGAGACGAAGGCCCATTAAAAATTAAGGTGTTAAAAATAGAGGAGGTTAAAACAACGTCATAAAGACATGCCTACATGTAAATAAAATACAGTATAATAATTGTTATAAGCATTTTATAAACTGAACAATTCCATAGGAATACATGAGACAGAATACCTATAACTGCTGAGTGGCATCAAAATAGTCTTCCCTTATGATGAAACATTTAAGATTAAACTTTAGTTTTAAGCGGTGCCTGGGTGGCTCAGTCAGTTAAGCATCAGACTCCTGATTTTAGCTCAGATCATGATCTCAGAGTTGTGAGATGGAGCCCTCCTTAAGACTCTCTCCCTCCCTTTCCCTCTACACCTCCCTTCCACCCCCTATCCCCAATCTCCTGCACATGTGCACTCTCTCTCTCTCTCAAAAAAATAAATCTTAAAAAAAAAAAAAAAGCAACCCCCGCCCCCCAAAAAAACTAGCTTTACAATGAAACCTTTAGGTGAAATTTGAAGAACAGGTACTTTTGCCAGGAAACTGGTTACAGAGGCACCAGTGGGAAGATGGGTGAGCATACAAGGCAAAGGGGGCAACACAATAAAGACCAAAAAGCTAAAGGAAGGAAGGCTTATTAGAAGAACTTCACAGAGCTTAGTGCTCTGTGGTATCCCGTGCAATAAAGGAGATGGCAGAATTTAAATTTGGTGGTAGCCAGATTATGAAAAACCCTTGCCTGCCCTTCAAAGGAATTTGATTTGCAACCGAAGATATGTTACAACCATTGAAGTATTTTGAGAAGGAAAAACTCAGATTAGAGAGGATACAGTAGCAGTAATGGAAGGTGGTCCCAGAACAGAGATAGAAAGGGGAGAAGGAATAAGCTATCACACCAATTCAGCAGACTCTGGGAACTTGGGTTTAGAGAAGAAGATGCAGATATTTGAACAACCTGGTTACTAGGGTTTTACAGAAAACACACAGTAAAAAGGGGCAATAATGAGGATAATCATTACATTATTACTATATACTACGGGGATTAATGAGGTAGGAAAGAAGTGGAGACAGGAGAAACTGGTTTGACCTGAAACAAGATAAAGTCAGAGAAAAAGTAGCAGGAAGGAAGGAGAGAGAGGGTAAGTGTTTTCTCTCAGAGTAAACCCTGAGTTTGAAAGCAAAGGAAGTGGTGATCATTGATGTTGTGAACAACATCAAATTCCTCTGGAATCTACTGTCAATGTCATTAGTGTCAAAGAATAATTTTCAAAAAATTATTCTTGAAAGCATGACTTACACAAATTAGAAAAAACATCTGCCAAAGATACTGTTGAACATATTAAAAAATGAGGAAACCATGAAGATGGTATGATTGATTCAAAGAATGGGGAGCTGAATATTTATAAGCAATTTTACAGATAAGTGTTAGAATAAGATTGCTAGGTTAGGTATAAGGCTAGTTCATAGCAACATATCATATTCTTTAGTGTTTTTTTTTTTTTCAATGAAAAAGAACTCATTTGCATCTCTACCACTCACAGATCAAGAAGTTATCATGTAACTTAAAGTGTGTGCCTTTAATTCGCAGAATGTGGTATCAACCAATGGTATATTCTCCTAGAAAACAAATTAATCCTTAAAAAATGCAGCTATCTTCTTAGTCTTATTTATAGGTTTAGAGTTGTTTTTCTTAACATTCATAAGGAAGGATCTATTGCACATTTTAAATTTGTATTTTTTAAAATCTTTAAAAAAATTTTTTTTGAATAATCTATCTTTTATCCACTGCTTTGAAATGCCACCTTTCCAATATGTATTTGGGTCTATTTTGGAGTTCTCTAATTTGTTCCATTGATCTATCTGTACATTCATATGCTCTTTCAAGCTTTTTTTTTTTTTTTAGATTTTATTTATTCATTTGGAAGAAAGCAAGAGAGAGAGCACAAGTAGGGAGTAGGGGCAGAGGGAGAGGGTGAACAGACTCCCCACTGAGCAGAGAGCCCGATGTGGGGCTCAATCCCAGGACCCTGGGATCATGACGTAAGCCAAAGGCTGACACCTAACCAACTGAGCCACCCAGGTGCCCCTCAAGCTTCTTTATTAAGTATAGTTTTATAAGGCCTTTTATTATTTGGAAGGGATAATTTCCCCAGCTAACTTTCTTTTGTAGAATTTTCTTGGCTATACGTGCATATTTTACTTTTCTTATGAACTTTAGAATCAGCTTGTCTAATTTAAAAGTAGATATTTCCATTGAGATTGCATTAAGTTTTTAGATAAACTCAGAGAGAAAAAATATAAAATGATTTTTTCCCATTTGAAAACAGGGTGTGTCTTGCCATTCATTCAATTAAAAAAAGATTCTTTGCTAAAGTTTTAAAGTTTTGGTTTATTTAGATTCACTTCCCTCGACTTTATTTCCCAGGTATTCTCACTTCTGTGGCTACTGAAAGTGGAATTTTTCTTCTATTGTATTTTTTAACCAGGTCCTTTGCACATTAAAAAGCAATGCTTTTTGTATATTAAAAAAAAATTTTTTTTTAATTTGTCAGAGAGAGAGAGAGAGAGAACACTAGCAGGGGGAGCAGCAGGCAGAGGGAGAAAGTGGCTCTCTGCCGAGCAAGGAGCCTGATGTGGGACTCAATCCCAGAACCCCAGGATCATGACCTGAGCCAAAGGCAGACACTTAATTGACTGAGCCACCCAGGCATCCCTTTAAATTTGTATTTTAACTCTCAGATAAAACATATCCAGAATCCAAATCACCTGAAACTAATATAGCATTGTATGTTGACTACATTTCAATAATTTTTTTAAAAGAATTAAAAAAATATATATGCATATATATGTGTGTGTGTGTATCTCCAGATATCCAGAATCCAGCTATATCTGACCACCTGTTAACGCTATGTTCCATACTATTATACTCCATTTGGATTATTGCAGCTATCTCTTAAATGGCCTGCAGGCTTCTTCTCTCCCCCCAATTTCTCATTACAACCTACGTCAGTATGCACCCAGAGAGATCCTGTCTAAGTCATACCATGTCATTTCTTTGTATAACACTCTCCAAAGACTGTGTATAGCACTCAGTAAAATTCAAAGTTCTTGCAGTGACCTTAAGGCTGTTCCTTCAATGAAACAGGTGTGTTCCTTCCTTAATATGTTGAACTTACATTTCACAATGGAAAGAAATTTTTGTGTTACTCAGCGTTGTATCCCAAATCATTAGCCACATGTTGTCCAATAAGGTAGCCGCTAGACACATGTGGCTACGGAGCACTTGAAATGTAGTTACTTTGAGTTAAGATATTCCATGAGTATAAAATGCACACCAGATTTCAAAGACTCAGTGAGAAAAAGGAATATAAAATGTAACATATATGTTGAAATGATACTAACTTGGATACACTGAGTTACATAAAATACATTATTAATCTGCCCAGTTTTTCTTTTGCTCTTTAAGTAGTTATTGAAAGTTTGAAATGACATATGCGACTTGGTTCTGTTTCTGTCAGACAGGACTGATCTGGAACAAGGGCTTGGCACATGGTAGGTGGTCAATCCATATTTAATAAAAGAGAGAATGATGAGAAAAGATAGGCTTACAAAGCAATTAGGAGAGTTTACCTGTTTGAAGGTATTTGTAAGTCATTTACCTTTTGTAAGTCAGGTTATTAATCTGCAAAGTGGGAATAATAATAATAGTTATTTCAAAAAAAGTGACATGACTATTAAAGTGAGATATCCTTATAAAGTGCTGAGTACAGTAATTGGTACATAGTTTGCACTCAATTTTCTCAACTATTACTATTATTTGGTAGATGAAAGAATACTCCTATTCCCCCACTTTTTTATCTTAATACATAATAAATTAACTGATTTTTTTTGGTCCATCAAATGGCACTTTTAAAAGGTTATGGTTTTAATAGACCTTGAGGTTCAAAAAATATTTTCACCGAAGTTCTCACTGGTCTTTCATCTTTTTATAGCCTGTTCACATTGTTGAGCCATACTAGGACCCCCCTAGTAACTAACTGATTTACCACCGAAAGAGACAAGCTCATGTTATCAGATAAGGAATATGAGACTCTGGACTCCTAAGGTAGGTATTGAAGTTTCACTTCAACAATTTTAGTTTACTTACATTAAGTACAAAAATTCACCTAAACTTTTCTAGTTTTGGTGGGGAAGAGGATAACAGAACTTATTACAGAGCTGACTGCTAAGAGTGGATAACATAGCTTTACTCCCAAGGAGGAGAAAGAGAATGTAAATAGGAAAGGTCACACAAGGGCATCAAGTGTATCTCTAGCATTTTAATGTTCAGTTGAGCGACGGGTATCTGAGTATTTACTACACTGTGACCTATTCATTTCTGTGTGGCTGTCAAATGTTTCAATGAATAAAGAATGGTTACCTGAAGTGAATGTGGACATTCTATATGTAAAGGTCTAACTGATTATTAATTGCCTACGTTATTAAATCTTTTTTTAAGGGTCCAAGGAATACCAGACACCAAATAGAAAGTAGAGGCAACAGGGGTCAGTGATATCCTCTGTTTCCATAGCCTGAATTGTATGCATACATGATTAAGATATTCAAAGTGTGTGTTTAGTTTTTAACTTGGCCTAAGAGGAGCTATTTGTTCCTTGTGAATAATAGTGTCTCAATGTTGAGTTCTGAGGCCCCGGGCTCTCCTCTTCGGCCATATTCGGCCACTGCTGTGCTCACGGTGACCACCCACACTCCTTTCCAACAAGGCTCTTGTTCCTAGGACAAATTAAATTATTATGGAACGTGTTTCAAAACCCAGAGCAAGGCATTACTTCTGAACAACCAGGAATTTCTCAGAAACCAAGTCTTTAATTTGAACAGAGCTGGTCAAAAAACAAATTGCCAAGCTGTTCCTTCACACACACAATTCCACTTCTTCTGTCCCACCAGAATCCCACAATTTCAGCAACAGGAAACAGAATGTTGCCACTCTCTCGATCTATGGCAGTACATCAACTGGAGAAGAAAAAGCTTGTTTTTGAAAAGCAGCTTTTATTCATTCACATAATCTGAAATGCCCCCTGGCCATGATCACTATCATCTTTGATGTGGCTTCCGCATATTGTCTGTGCATCACTGTGCCTTCCAAAAGAATAGGGATGCCTAAATGAAAGCAGTATGGTAAGGCTTGAAAGAAATGCTTAGCCATTGAACACAATGTCTTAAACCAGAAGCTCTGTGGATTTCCCCCTGTTGATACAAAACGATAGTTCTCAAGACCTCACAGAAACATCTCAGATTCACTGCACAAGTCCCCCAGGGAAGCACATCCCTGTGGCTCATTCTGGCACAACTTGGCAGAGTTCCATTTAACATCTCAAGGAAATTCAACTCAGGCAATGGCTTAGCAAATGCATTCAAGGTCAGAGAAAATATTTCCCAGCATTACTGTTGATCTCTTGGCTTACTGCAGAAAGGACAGGAATCACGAACTTCATTTGATGGTTAAAAGTCCTTTGTTTGTGGGCTGTTCAGAAAAGAGTCCCTCTGTTCTCCTTCATTCCTTATATTCTTAGGGGTTTGGTTTGAAAGGAAGAAGAGAAAGATAACCTAGTAAAATCTTTCTCTCTTTTTCTCTTTCCATCTTTCTCTCTGTCTCAAACATGTAAACATGCAACACATAGACACATACATTTGCAGGAAGCTGTATATTAAAAACAAACAAACAAAAGAAACAAATCTTCTGAATCTCTTCCAAAAATATCAGACAGGTTAAAATAGTGAGCTCTTTTATTACAATCTGAAACTCTAGTGATTTTTCCATCAATCTATATTATCAGTGCACATAAATACAATTTTTATTTATTGTGCAGCGTTAATTTATTAAGATAATGCATTTTGACTACTTGTGAATTTTCTTCTTCACTCTATTTATTCTCATTCCCATTAACTCCCCACCTCTGCAACCTATAGCTTCTTGATATTTCCTGCTATAGAATTTTTCTCACCACTTCCACTGGAGGTAAGATCAACCAGAGTTAAAGTCTAAGCAAACCAGTTCTAGGTTTCTTTTCTCTCTTCCTGCCACCCCACTCCACTGTGCTACAGAAGTTCAATGACCTCAAATCCCTTTATTCTGACACCAGACTCTTATCTAACATCCCTGAAAGTAAAATTACTTATCCCTTCAATCTGAACACAACTTTTTTTTTCAAGTGAAATTAATCACAGTTCCATGTTAGAAGAAAAATAACTTTATTTTAAACTCTCCCACTAAAACATAAAAAAAAATCTGCTTTCCTGATTGTTTAAATATTATCTGCAGTTATAATAGATGAAAGAATAAACACTGAATAATAAAATAGTACAGGCACACTTGATTTAGTCCTCTCCACCTCTTATGTGATAGTTTGTTCTGTTACTCAAGGTAACACCAGCTGTAACAATAAACGGAACATGTAAAATGGCTGACAGCCAATGGCAGAAATTTATTTCTACTTCCCAATCAGATCATCCTGCAGGTAGACAGCTGTATTCTAAGGGGCAGTTGAAGCATTCAAGCTCCTTTCATATTGTTCTTCCAACAATATGAAAGCCAATGAAAGAGAGAACATGAAAAAGCCAAACATGGAAAATTTTTATAAGGTGGTTCTTAAAAATATGAGGATGATAACTCATTAGCTTGAACTCAGTTACACGATCACTCCTAAGAGTAAGGGATGCTGGAAATGTGTTCTAGCTTAGGCTTAGCAATGAAGTCAAGAGAGGTACTGAAGACCAGTTAGCCAGTCTCTGCCAAATTTACTTTCTATTTAGAAAAATTCCTTTAGCAATTCTTTATGAGTTGGCTTTCCAGGAACAAATTCTCTTAGCATTCCTTAATCTGAGAATGTTTTTATTTCCTCTTCATTCCTAAAGGGTATTTTCATTGGATACAGACTTCATAATTGATTGGTCTTTTCTTTCAGCTCTTGAAAAATTGTGCCACTTCCTTCTGAAGACCTTCCTGGTCTTCATGATTATCAGATGACAAAAAAAAGTGTTGTCATTGTAGGTAGTGTTCCCCTACAAATAATGTGTTGTTACTCTCTGGCTACTTTCAAGATATTTTGTCTTTAGTTCTCAAAAGTTTTCATTATGATGTATCATAGCATAGATTTCTTAGGGTTTGTCCTACTGGGATTCATTTAGCCTCTTGAATCTGTAGGTTTACATCTTTTGCCAAATTTCGAAGTTTTCAGACATTATTTTTCGAATACCTTTTCAATTGCACTCTCTCCTTTCCTTCTGTGACTCTAATAATGTGAACATTAGTGTTTTTGTTGTTGTCCCACAAATCTCTGAGACTGTTCATCCTTTGGTAGAGTGTTTTCTCTCTGTTGTTCAGTTTGGGTAAATTCTATTGCTCTGCCCTCAAGTTCACTAATTCCATCCTCTGTCACCTCCACTCTATGGTTAGGCTCATCCAGTGAGTTTTTTATTTCAATTATTTTATTTTTCAGTCTTAAATTTGCATTTGGTTCCATTCATTATTTTTAATTCTTTGCTGGTATTTTTCTAATTTTGAATTTGTTTCAAGAGAACTTGTAATTGCTTGCTGAAGCATTTCTATGATGACTGCTTTAAAATTCTTGTAGGAGAATTACAACCTTTGAGTCATCTCTGTTGACTGATTTGTTTCATTGTAGTTGTAGTTGTGATTTTCCTGGTACTTGGTATTATGAGTGATTTTTTATTGTGTCCTGGACATTTGGGATATTATTTTGTAAGAATCTGGATCCTAATCTTCTTTCTTAGCAGAGAGTTCACCTGTTGAAGTGTAGCCTAAGGACCAGGTGGATGAGGTAAGGTGGATCAGGGCCTGAGAAGTTAAGTTTCTAACAAGTTTCCAAGTGATGATGATCCTGCAGGTCTGGGGGCTGCACTGTGAGAACCAGAGAATTAGATTGAAAGAATGTTGGAGTCCCATGCTGAAGACTTTTACTTCCTACTAGGTCCTGCAGAACCATGCCAGCAAAAGTAGGGCACTAATTCAAACTTCCCTTTAGATTCCTGGTGGAGGTACTGGTGACTTTTATTCCCCTAATGGGCCTAGTTGACACCTGGGAAAAGAGGGCTGACATACTGACTTGTTGCTGGAAGGTGAGAGCAAAAACTCAGTCACCTGCTGGGCACCAGAGGAGGAGAGAGGAGGAAGTGGAGTGCAGGCTATCCCCCTCTCCCACTACCCTATTATGTCATATTGGTGCCAAGCATTAAAAACTCCACCATTTTTGGATATGGCCATCTCGACATGTGGCCTCCAGAGTCATTGAAACATGAAGAGAGAACAATGGAGGGCATGGCTCTCTCAAACCTTCAGTTGAGACATTCCAAGAGGTCTACTCTATTCTGGCAGATCTGTCCAGGCTCCAGGTCCTGTTTCTCTTTTGTCTCCCCATCTATCATCTGCTAAACCTTGCACTGATATGCTTTATGGCAAAGAAAAGGACTAAATCTTACCAGTTCACACAAATATAAAAATCTTAATGGCATAACATAATAACAGGGAGCAATCCGGGGATTTAAGTGAGTTGCCCAGTGTGACACTTAGTTTTATGTGTCGATTTGGTTAGGCTATGGTGTCCAGATATTTGGTCAAACATCAGTCTAGATGTTGCTGTGAAAATATATACATTTTTAGATGTGATTAACATTTACATTACTAGACTCTGAGTAAAGGAGATTTCCCTCTGTAATGAGGATGAACTTCAACTAATCAGCTGAAGACTTTAAGAGAAAAGATTGAGGTCCTCCGGAGAAAGAAGAAATTTAGTCTCCTCTCTATTTCTGTCTCTGTGTCTGTCTCTCTACATGCACGCGTGCGCACACACACACACACACACACACACACACACTGTATTGCTTCTATTTCTTTGGAAAACACTGACAGAGAGGTAAGTAGTAATAAATCTCATTGATCAGATGTCTGTTATACTCACTATGCAGAGATTTAGATTCCCTATTTAAATTTCAAAATTACTATATGAGAAAATTATTACTATTTCCACTTTTATAATAAGGACACTGAGTTTAAAAGAAATAACTTACTGATAAGACACTAGTATTTGATTTGAATTCACATGTGCTAACTCTGAAGTCTTTTAACAACCACTACACAAAACTTAATTGGCATTCAAAACTACTTGGTAACATGGGGCGCCTGGGTGGTTCTGTTAGTTAAGTGTCTGCCTTTGGCTCAGGTCCTGGGATCTAGCCCCAAGTTGGGTCTCCTGCTCAGAGGGGAGCCTGCTTCTCCCTCTCCTTCCACCCTTCCCCCAGCTCATACCCTCTCTCAAATAAACAAATAAAATCTTTTAAAAAACAAAAATTACTTGGTAGTGACACTATAGTTGTATTATCTTTTTCTATCAGTCTTAAATGTCAAAGTCATGAACATGGGGCACCTTTAACTCCAGGCTTGTGCCGTGTAATGAACACATATAGATGAACTACACATGGTCTTTGTCCTAAAGACTAATTCAATATGAAAGTTCATCCTGTTCACTTTTTTTTTTCATCTTCCTAACTGTAAACTGGAGTAGCAAGAGATAACTTGGGACTTCTTCGCTATTGTTGAAAGAGAAAATAAAAGGAAGTTGTTCTCTGTAGCATTAGTTTTTTCTATAATCATTTTTGGAGCCCACTATGGATGATGCTTAGCATTGTCAATAAACCAGCAAGTTTTTGAGAGTTTATTTCTTGTCCTTTGCTGTTTCTGTAGCCAAGAAGGTACAGTTCTATAAGATACACTAATTTGTAGTGGCATTTACAGACTTTTAGGGATACATAATGAACACATATAAAGCAGTTAGACAGCAGCATAATCCAGAAAGTATTTAAGTGACAAATAGCTCAGAGAAGCGAATGTACAAATAGAGTGGAATACCTATGAAAGATATCATGCCCCAGTGAAAGCCATTAGGATTAGAAAAGTAAAGAGGATCCATGAGATCCATTTGATGCATTATCTTAGGTCAGTGGTTCTGAAACTTTAGCAGACAACAGAATCACCTGGAGGGAAGGCCCTTTAAAACATAGATTGCTGGGGCGCCTGGGTGGCACAGTGGTTAAGCATCTGCCTTCGGCTCAGGGTGTGATCCCGGCGTTCTGGGATCGAGCCCCACATCAGGCTCTTCAGCTATGAGCCTGCTTCTTCCTCTCCCACTACCCCTGCTTGTGTTCCCTCTCTCTCTGGCTGTCTCTATCTCTGTAGAATAAATAAATAAAATCTTTAAAAAAAAATAAAATAAAAAATAAAAAATAAAACATAGATTGCTAAGTCCCATTCCTAGAGTTTCTGATTCAGTAGGTCTGGAGCAAAGCCTGGGAATCTGCATATCCCAGATGCTGGTACTACTGGTGTGAGGACCACACTTTAGTAACCACTGATCTATCTGGGTCATTCACACTAACTGCACAGGTCTGTTAGCAACTCACACATTTCACAGATCAACTTATAACACCTGTTGATGGCTTTGAGTTCTTCTGATTTTTCCTTCACCTTCTTGAATTTCATTGCTGTGCCTGCAATAAATATATCCTAATAACAATCTCTAGGCTATGCCACTTCAAAGTAAAATACGGTGGTGGAACAGAAAACCGCCTGGATGAAACCAACATTATAAGTTCTGTTTGAAAATAGTTCAATCTTTGATACTTTCATATACAAATCCAACATCAAAGTGAACTCCCAGGTTCTGTCAGATTTCTTCTTTCTAGTAAGAGATGAAACGTTTGTCTGCTGTCATTCTCTTAACGTGATAATTAGACAGTGTGATAATACAGTTTTCCTGGTGTTTATAATCCTTGATCATATATTGTAATCATAAATACAGGCCACAGACTCAATGACTTAATTATAACCTTGATGGTAGACTGATAGAGAAAAACCTTGCACTATCCTCAGGGTAGGAAAAGGAGTCTTTTGAACGTATTCTATAATCAATCTATGGGACACATTAAAAAAACATTAAAAAATGTATTGAAGTGCTGATACTCAATCCAACATGATGATCTGAATGTACCTGAACATACTCCCCTTCATGTCTTTATACGTGCTCTCTCAACTCATCTTCATCCCATCAAATTCTTCAACGTCTTTCAAAGCCTAGATCACGTTTGCTCAGTGCATTGACCTGTTACTCCTCTACTTGAGACCCACTTATTTATTAAACACATTCTATATAAACCAGGTTCTGTGCTGGGTGGTGAAGGTACAAAGTGAGTGGAACACAAGAGAATGCCCTATGGTAGAGAGGAAAGACTTGTAAAAATATAAATGCAATAAAGAATTGGAGGGGATATTATAGAGTATAATGGCCACATTTTGACTCAAAAAAAATGAATCCTATCTTTTTGTATCATTCTCTAAAACATTATGCTAGTGGATTCTATCCTCCTCTGCCAACGTAATAATTTCCAGATAGTCTCAATAAATCCTCTCTCAAGTGTTGTGACATTGACTTATATATTTAACATTAAACTTGTCCTGTATGAAGACTATTTATTTATTTATTTATTTATTTATTTGAGAGCGCACACATGTTCAAAAGCAGGGGGAGGGGCTGAGGGGGAGAATCTTCAAGCAGACTCCCTGCTGAGCGGGAAGCCTGATGAGGGGCTAGATCCCATGACCCAGATCATGACCTGAGCCAAAGCCAAGAGTAAGATGCTCAACCAACTCAGCCACCCGGGCACCCCAACACTAAATATTTTTAAAACACCTCTCATTGTACTGAGACCATAGAAAAAAGGCACCAAGTGGTTAAGTAACCCCAACATTCCAATAGATTGAGGAGTTCAAGATACAGGCACTTTGAAAAAAATAATGTATATCAGTTTTGAAACATGGAAATAATGAAAACTAGATGTGGGAGACAGGAAGTTAGATCATGGCCAGATATTTCCCTAGAATCCTCTCCTTACCACCACCACCACCACCACCAAAACAAAAACAGACAAAAATCCTTAATGGATTTGCTAATGTTCTATAGAGGACAGAATAAGAGTTTCTAAGATCCAAAGGCCAGTGATGCAATTCTATCTTTTTCTACTAATTATTCTGCAGTATTCAGAAATCCTGTGATAGAAGAATGCTCGGCTATTGTTAAGTACCACATGACATCTGCAGTCTCATCTCTGGTCTCTCTAGGATATGTTAACAACAACAGAAGGGCCGATATCTCTAACCGAGAGCAGTGGCTGGAACAGTTCTATCCCTGTTGGCCTAAGCCACCCTCTACTTCCTGTGATGGATCCATTTCTAAACAGTAATAGATCAAAGAAAAATTCAATTAATATGAACCCCAGATTTCTCCTCTGTAGAAGTCACCATTCCAAAACATGAGTGTAGTGGTCCCTCTAAAATTATACAGACTCTCGTTTTCATGGGTATTCTTACTCTTGGACAAATGATATATCTGTGCTGATAATCTGATTATTTTATATATAATTTTTTAAGGTCTTATTTTGCAATGACAGTTCTCCTTGCAGTTTTAAAAGCTATGTAGGGGAAGAAAGGGATAAAGAAAGGGGGGGGTAATCAGAAGGGGGAATGAAGCATGAGAGACTATGGACATGGACTCTGAGAAACAAACTGAGGGCTTCAGAGGGGAGGGGAGTGGGGGAATGGGATAGACTGGTGATAGGTTATAAGGAGGGCACGTATTGCATGGTGCACTGGGTGTTATACACAACTAATGAATCATCGAACTTTACATCAGAAACCAGGGATGTACTGTATGGTGACTAACATAATATAATAAAAAAACATTAAAATAAAAAAAAATTAAAAAATAAAAGCTATGTAGTAATTCCTACCTTATTCTGAAATAGGAAATCAATTCCCTAGAGAAAATTATAAATTCATAGGAAAGAAATCCTCAGAGCAATCACAATCCATGTTCTCAAAAATTTCTACAACAATGCTTATGATTTCATCAAAGAGTCACTCAGCCACTCACTGGGCACCCAACATCTTAGAAGGAATAAATTAAGGGGTGCCTGGTTGGCTAAGTCCATTAAGTGTCTGACTCTTGGTTTCGGCTCAGGTCATGATCTCATGGGTCGTGAGATCAAGCCCTGAGTTGCATTCAGTGCTCAGCAGAGAGTCTGCTTGAAGATTCCCTCCCTCTGCTTCTCCCCCAACTCACACATGCTCTCTCTCGCTCTCTCGCTCTCTAAAATAAATAAATCTTTAAAAAAAAGAAAAAAAATAAAATTAAATTATTTAATAAAAGTCATAGATCTTATGGTTTAATGTTAGTAATTTGACTTTGTTTCAAATGCATATGGTTTAATTGCATTTGCATACACACTGGGTTGCATGTTAGCATGAATATAGAGTAGAATTAGTCAGCATAACAAACAATGTTCTTGAAACCTAAGTTTCCTAATTGCATCTCTACTTTAAGTCCATGAAGACAGGAGGAACTACTGAGACAGCAATAAGGAATGGTGGAGAGGAAGTAGAGTAATTAGAAAAAGTTGATTTTAATCATTCAAATAGCCATATAGGACCACTTAGCATAAAATCAAACAACTACAGTCATTTCAAAAGTCCCTCAGTCCGCAAGTTCCCCTCTTGTTTGTTTTGTTCTGTGCTGTATTCTGAGCCTAGACCAGCATCTAGCTTGCTCACTCCCCCTAAACAGTACCCAAACAACATCACTGCTTTATTTCATTTTTGCTAATTCATATGACTGAACTTTCCCATATATAAGAGGCACATGAAAAAGCAAAGCTGAGTCAGCTTTGCTATTTATAATATTCTTACTTTACGTTCCCAGGTTGCAGTCTTAAGGATAGTTTAATCAGTTTAGTGATCCCCACTATATGCCAGATGGTATATGCAAGTATAATTACTAATACTTACAATTAATTAAACAGTCCTATAAAAAAGAATATAAACTTCATCTTACATATATACTATAACCAATCAATGGCTAAATTAGATTTGAAATGATGTCTTTCTGATTTCAGATCCCATATCCTATCCCTCCCTACTTACCATGTCCTTTCCATACATACAGTTCCAAACTAAGAAATGGACTTAGTCAAGTTTCACCAGATAAGCAAAGTCCTCCATAACTTTGTTCAAAAATCTTATTTTTTCATGAATCTATGACTCAGAGAGGCAAAGCCCTTATGTGCTTCCACTGTTCAGAATAAAACTGCTAGAAAAATTATAATCATAACATTGCATCATTATGAGGATCACAAGAACAAGAGGGTGATCTTATGAACCTTTCTTGAAGGTGTGACGTGAGTGTCTAATGATAAAATATGACACAACTCCACCTGCTTCATGCTACTTTTTGTCTCTTCAAAACTTCAGAGGAATTAGGAGTCAAATAAAATGAAGTGCACAATATAAAATGAGAACATTATAGGAAGAAAGAGAATTACTGAGGAAGTACCAGACATTATTCAAATCTAGATTCTTGGGAGTGACAATTCATAGGTTGCACAAACTGGTGAACGTGGAATGGAATAAGAAGTCTTGAGAACATGGATACAACCTTAATTCCTGGAGTGTAACATTTGACCTAAGCATTCCCCTCATTTTCAGTCTCTGTGGGTAACACAAAAACCTTTCCTTTTCTTCTTCAAGATCACATGCTATCAGCTGGATTATGACGTGGAGTTATATAAAATAAATATAGCCATGAATATTTCATGTATGATTTTAATGAAAGAATGAGGCAAAAACATGAAGGTATGTAGCCTCAGAGATTTGTACGTAATCTTCCTTGACACGATTTTAGTTTTCTTTCTCAATAAAAATCTAGATTTTTATCGAAAATGCTTAAGATACAAACAGTAATTTCATAAAATAATTTTATAGGCAGAAAACATGGTTTGGAATCCCTGCTGAATCACTTTAATAGCTTGTGATCATGAAAGAAGCTAAGTACTTCTTATCCACCTCCTCTTGTGATGTTCCTTGCCAAGAATTTCCACAGGATTTCGGGATTTATAAAAGGAGAGAGACCCCATCCTACCCCTCCAGTCTCACTTTGTATTCCACCTGCATCTTTTGTTCCAGGCAAACTGGACCACTTGAGCTTCCTCCAATGTGCCATGTTCTCTATTGTTCCAATGTCTGGTACTGCTTGTTTTATTATCTGCGCTCCTGATCATCTCTACTCAGTCTTCCCTACTCACTTTCTGCTGTTTTTGGATTTGCCATCTGACCTTGCTGTCCCCAGCCCTCCACCTATGTTCCTTATTTTTTCCTTCTTTCTGCCCCAATTACTCACAATAACTCTGTCCACCCCAGAGGACAGTAAATTTCTTAAATGCAAAGATCACATTGTGTTTGCTTCATACTCTTCACCCTTAAAACATGCTCAGCGCATAGTAAATCCTCAGAGATACTTGCTGGGTGAGTGGAGAACTTGCAAATAATTGAAGGTTCTGTACTGCTGTACTCTGCTTTATTAATAAAGATCAGGCTTCTGACCTATCATGAATAGAATTTGGGAACTGCTTTGTTTTGCCAAGAGTTTTACAATTTTAAGGGCACTTTATTTATGGCAAATAATTGTATGCTAATAATAAAAAATAAAAATGTTCTCAGTATTTTTTAAAGTTAAGAAAGAAAATAAAAATTTACTGTGAATAAATTTAATTTAAATTTCATAATTATCTTTAAAATAAAGGAATAGAGCATAGAGGTGTTCTGCCCAAGGGTATAGAGGGAAGTTAGCACTAACAGTGAAATGCCTGCCTTCCCAAATTCTATGTCACAAGCAGGTCTCATACATCCCGCGTTCCCAGTTTCCATATGTGTCTCACGGAGAGTTTCACTATCTCAATATCCATTCCACAGTCTTAGCTTGGAAGAGCTCCATGGGGTATTATTAGTCAGCCAGTAAAAGTTAGACTGACTTCCTAAGCCTGATTCATGTGGAGACTTTGTTTAGGTTGCCAAGTTCAAGCATGGCTCCTCTTGCTACAAGAGTTTTACTATTGTGTAGCCACGACCACGGAGTCATTTTCACCCCCTGCTATGGGCACTGCTTCAAACAGGACCTCATCTCAAACTCTTCCAATGGAGAGGAGCCATAAGATCTGCTAAATGAAAGATTGCTGAGCCTTGAATGGCATTGCTAATGTTCCTCACAATTAGCCTTCTCCTCTCAATACTACACTTTAAAGGGAGTAATGCCCTAAGGTCTTGGTCCTGTTCACGTTAACGGGTTCTAATTTATGCTCCCTCTGGATCCCTATCTTTTAAGAAAATTGAAACTCAGGCTAAAAAGCACATGTCTCTATAGAATGAAGACCAGGAAAGATTGCCATATTTGAAGGAGGAAGGTAGATGATTGTCAAAAATAAATCCATTTCCAGCTACTTATGTTTGATAATTTCTCATTCCTGTCTTGCTCAGGGTTGGGATAAGGACCCCTACGGGCATATCCTATTTGAAAGATATAGTCTGATCTCCTTGGGTGCCACAGTCAATCAGACAATTTATTTATTTATTTTTGCTAGAAATTAACCAGTCAAAATATGGTGACATAAAGTTATTTTAAATACGAGAAACTCCCCTTGCTTGAAAAGTTGGTTCCAATGTAAAGACATATAAATGAACAGAATCCTGCAATAAATAGCAATAAATTGGTATGATTATGTTTATTATAGAATGCTTGTGGGAATAACGTTAAGACCACTTTACACTCAGCTTCACTTCACATTGAGTATAGATTAATCTAAATTCAGAATAAGATAAAAAAGTATAAAGGTGTTTATTTTTGTTTTTGTTTTGTTTTCCTTTAATTATTTTATTAAATTACCCTATATGAAGTTTGAGAACTAGAAGCCTGATAAACCTTAATTATATGTTAATCTCCTACCCCACTCAACCTGCCAAAAATAAAACTATGAATGGCAATAGGAAGAATTAGGAATTCAAAGTTAATCTATTTGATGCTTTGAATGCGGAGCACAATAATACAGTGTGATGAGTGGTGAAGATCAGCATGAATTACTGAGTAGCATATTTGTTTGGTAGCTCCATCCGAAACCACTGGAATGATATCTTTGCAAAAACAGCTGCAAATAAGTACATTTCAATCATATAATACACAATTATTTAAAGTTCTAAATTTTAGGCCCAAATTATTTCTGTTATAATCCAGATCCCTGTTAGAGTCTTCAAACACCTTGACATTTAGATGATAATCATTTGAGATCCCAATTCATGTCCTCTGGAAATTTACAGCCCCTTTCCTCAAGATTACTTTGATTTTCTAAAGGGCCTTACATTTTGGTGGATAGGGGAAATACTTTTAGTTTTAAACGTCAGCCTCTTTGGTTTCTGAATCATTTAACAACTTTTTTTAACTGAAGACCAGCAGCATATGGTGATCCTAGTTTTTCCATGGGATCTATCCTCATAATATAGCCAAAAGTAACATGCCAAGTTTTACCTAGATAGCAAATTGTTTGCACTCTATGATTATCTCTCAATGTACAGAGGTAATTCTGCTCTCTAAATGACTAATGGTCTTAAGAGGAGCAGTGTCAGAGAAATGTTAAGAGAGAAAGGTAAAGATCTCCAGGACCTGGTTACCAATGATAGCCTTCTATTTATATCTTGTCTTTAACTTGCTTCACTACTTTGTCATCATCTAATAAACTGATTCCATTGAAATAAGAGAGCAAATTTATCCATCTGGGTCTTATTTGTAGTTATGTCATATGAAAAATAAAGCCTTCTTCAATTGACAAGACTTTATTTCTTGGGGATAATTGCCATTCTTTGAAGGTACTAACTGGGGCCAGGACCAAAATTTAAAAAAAAAAAAAGGTTGTAATATTCATACCTGCTGGGAAAATTAAAGCATGCAAGTTTTTCAGGTGGTAATAACTAAGCTACCAGTTACTTTTAATAACACAACTTTCCCCCAAAGTATAACCTTAATATATAAAGAAGGTAACAGAGGAGTTAATATTTTGGAAACATAGCTGAGACCCCATTGCCTCGTGCATTTGACATCTCTCTTGTTCTCCATAATAGCTTTACATGCTCTAAAGGAAGTATAAAGCTCCATGAAACTCAGTTGGGAAGCAACAGGACCAAACTAAGGAGAACAGCTGAAACAGTTTTATTTGACAAGAGTCACCGAAAGGGACCACCATTCATCACTACTACATTTTCTCTTGTTTTATATACACTCCACACTTGCAATATTTATGTAGACCCAAAGATGACTGAAGAGAGACAAACTGCAGTTGTCATGGCTGTTTTCCTCCTGATGCGGCATTCCTTACTCTCCATTACAGAATCCAGAGTTGCTTATTTAGTACTCTCCTTGGCCATCTAAGTCACCCCATGCCTTTACTCAAAATGAAGAACTCATCTGTAGACACACCATCTTCAAGTGTCAGGTCCTACACACCTCCCTTGGAGAAAGACTCTATTAAATGGATGCAGCAAGACCATGTGCCCCATCTCTTAACCCGTAGCAAGTTTCCAGAATAACTAGTCTCTTTGATGGTTTTCTATGACTAAACCAAAGGTTTCTATCCCCAACCCAACTGACTTTTCCCACTCTTATTTAAACAAAAAAGTTTAAAAAACAAAAACAAAACCAAAAACATTAGCCTTCCTTCTGTGAGCATCTGGGTTTCACCCCACTGCAACTTCCAGTTTCCAACTCAGGAGGATTCCTTATTAATTTCTATATATCAAGGCTCTGAGTCCTGGATTGAAGCCAGATTTGCAAAGCCATGGTACTGGCTTAACCCAATCTTGGTTCTAATCACAGATCATCCTAACACCTGCAACATGACTAAGCTAGGATATCCCAGATCCATGAGCTTAGGGAAGACTAATTCAACCTATCTTTGAAATAACTAATTATCTCTTAACCTGAGGATATTAGAAGATGTGATTCATGACAGGTTACAATACTGTGGGGATACTGCACAGGCAAAATAAAACTATAAAAACAAGGATGAGATGAATTTGACTTGACAATGAACTTTCTATTCATCTCCCTTTTGAGGTTCTGGAAATTCATTTCTTGTGTATACCTGACACTCTTTCAGACTTTTACAGCAATCAGGATACTTATAGAACTTTAGTTTCAAAGGAGAGAGATAAGTGTCTGCTAAACAATTTTGCAAGCTTTATGGATGAATTTCCTGTAGCTCAGGCCTCTGGCTCTGAGATAGAATTTGTATTTTTGAAAAATTCCAGTCCCAACATAAAATCATAGTCACACTCTTCTTTTTCAGTTTGTTCTATAAGCCCCATGGCAGGCCATGTGCTTGAATGGTATGCAAACTGCTTGAGTGGTGAGCTAGATAGTTTCCCAGGCAGCCAATTATCTAAGTTAGGCACAGTTGGCCAAAGTAGTCTTCTACTCACAGGAAAGTCCTCCAGTCATGGACCTCAAGTCAGGTATCTTAAACATCAACAATCTGTGCATAGTACTCCATTTGGACACCTGTGGCAGGGTCATGGGCACATGGACACTAATTGTGACAACATGAAGTTATACATAAACAACTAGGTTTTCTGGTCAGCTATCAATATACTTGTTTTGTGTCAGAGTCTATTATCAATAGGGTATAGAAGCAGGGTCCAAATACCCAAACCATGAGTGGCTGAGATATACCTCAATGTAAGAGAAGGTATAAAGTTTGGACTGGACTTCTTCCTCGAGTGGGGATGGACGAATCCTTCCCCATAGAAGTGTAGGCTAATTCTCTGCTTTGGGAAAGGTCTTGAACTAAAAATATAACTGGGTTGGTTATGACCAGCCCCCTGTACTCATCAGGTCATTGACCCAAACAAACCATCTGGCTTAGATCTTGGTCAGCTCACGGCAAAGAGATAACTAAACCTTTTTGAACTTGCTTTCCAAATGATATCCTTTCAAACACAGTCCCAATATTCTAGAGTTGAAATTGAAATCTCTCATGACTGACCCCTATCCTCTATCAGAAGCAGTAGACAGATAAACAGGCATACTCCACTCTTGTGGAGTGTCTAAAATTCTCATAGTTCTCCTAGAGGCTCAGGAGAGTGAGCAGTCTCCAGAGTGATTGACTTTATATGCACACAAATGTTTCTTTAACCAATGCATCAAGCAAGAAGCCAAAATGCATGTACTCAGTGACACTCAAGAACCACAAGGTGGCCATAAAAACATATGCTGGAAAAACAGAAGCATATATATTTGTTGCATGAATAAACAGGGTTGGCTGGTGTCTCTGGCAGTTGTTTGTATCTCTGAAGGCAGAACTGGAAGGTCAGAGCAACTATGCCTTTGCTTCCATAAAAGTGACAAAGCCTAAGTCTTAATCAAGGAGGGGATGGTGAGTCATGGGTCCAGAGGAATGCACACAGGGAAATGAAGAACAAAGTTTAATGTAATTCACAGTTTGCAAACACCAGTTCAGGACACACTCTAGAAATGGAACATATGTGCTGAAGAGAACCAATTTGGTATTTATGTCTATTATTACTACTAAGCTGAATAAATATTTGATAAATTCTGTCCAAACCTCGTGATATTGCCAGTATTTCACTTTTTCAATGAATCCATTTTAGGTAATTTCATATGGTAACAATCCTAGAACTTGAGTCAGGTCCTTCTTTGTTGCTTAATGAGCTGTTCTAGGACAGACATCACAGAAGGGATATATGTAATCTGCCCATAAGAGAAATACCATAGTAGGAATAATTTTCTATTGCTAAAAAATTGTCACCAGATCTCTACAAATACCAAGTCCCATTTGACAAGTGAGGAAACATCAGTGTAGGAGGCTGGGGTGAGCATGGGGTAGACTTCAGTTAACACCTTTACTGCTGTTTCCCTGAGGGAGAAGCACTCTGCTTGCACTTGTGAGCTAAGCCACACTATCACCACCTGACCCAGGACCAGTTTGAAGGCATCATCTCCTCCTATCCCATGCTGGCTTACAGCTGAGGGCATCATGTGTTCTTCTAGGACAGATATCTGTCACTGTCAAAGATATTTCTGAAAACTGTATATGCTCTCTCCCCATTGTTTTAAGTCAAGCCTATGGGACCCCCCTCTTCCCTGAGTGATCACCCTGGATTCTATGCCACAAACAAGGAAAGTCATTATTGCATTACTATGGCTGTCCTCATACTATTTTACACTTTTTTCCCTCATAGAAGTGATCACTGTAAAAACAAAAAAAAACCAAACAAACAAAAAAGAAGTGATCACTATTACCCTGGGATATACATTTACACAGCAAAGGTGGGCAGAGAAGTGACTCAGAAAACTTAGAAATTGTATAAGTTGAATGTTCAAGGCCAAAGAATCAGGCTAGCAGAGCTAGACCCGTGCCCAGATTCCAGAATTTTTCATCAGGTTCTTTCCATTCCACGAGCCTCCACAGACGTCCTTCAATGAAGTGTACATCTTGCACCACACCCCACTTCCAGTCAAATCTCCCGGAGGTGTTGATATGCAACCAGACCCAGGGACTGGTGTGTCTGCATCATGTTTTAATTATGACTTTGGGGCCAAACTGAGCAATTTCAACTTTCCTGCCCTTCTTTCCTGTTATACCTTTTTTTTTTCCTTTTCCTTTTCCTTTTTTTTTCCTTACCTTTTTCTTTTTTGCATTTGGGCTTACGCAAGAATTTCAAGAACACTTGAGGTGTTCCTACACAGGTAGCAGATTTCACCAATGAATCTGTCCCATATCCCATCCTTATGTTCATATCTCATTGTTCCACTGTGCTTAGAAACCAGAGACTTTCTATCTTCCATTGCCCGATAATGCTTTAATTGTTTTTCATTATTCCTGATCAGTGCGCTAGAGCAGGGTTGCACAGAATCACAAAAGTCCATTGTGTGCATGCTTCCCCAACTTGGCTTGGTAGTAGTCACAGGAGAAGCATTTACACAAAGGAAATTGGCAAATGCTTCAAATCAAGGGTTTTTTTTAAGCCAATTTTTTTCATGTTCTTAATAGCAGCTTTATCAAGATATAATTTGCAAGAGCCAACTGTTAACCATTTCCTTTACCAACATACTCCTCTTCCTGCTCCATAGAAAAAGGCAAGCCTCTTTGTTCCAAACAACTTTGCTTACCTTTGCTGAAAGCTTAGGATGAGGCCCTACCTTACAATACCTCCAGCAGTATAATTATTCTGCTGCTTCAGCCTAGACAGTCCTCTATACCCTAAGTCAGAGAAGATGCATTGTTGCTATCGTCTCTAAGCTCATACCTGTTAATACCTCAAGGGAAACAGGTTACCAAGGGTTTTCCTGCATCTACATTTGCATTTTCCTTACTACTGAGAAGGATGAGGCTATTGCAGACCTTCCAACTCCAGCCAATCCACAGATAAACACAGCCACTTGAGTAAGTCCTGATAAAACCAATAGAAGGGTCACTCCATAGCCTATTTAACCTTGATAAATACGCCCTTGTTTAAATGCAACAAGTTTTGAGGTGATTTGTCACATTTCAGTGGATAACTGATAGAGCCTCTCTCCACTCAACGAATTTACAACTGAATTATGAACAACTCTGGCTGCTTTCTTTGGTTTTGAGCGTCTCACATTTTTAAGGAGCTCATCTTTGGGAAGAGTCAGTCATACAAAGAGGGAGGAGATTTAAAAAAAAAAAAAAAGACAGAAAACAAGCCCGTGATAGTACCTACAACATGTAACAAAGTCTAACATGGAAGAGCCAATTGAGTGAATAGGGTAGTTTAAAAAAATAAATATACACAATTGCAGCTGGCCACCAGTCCCCTAAGTGAATTCTGAAAAAATTCCCAAAGACAAGAGCAACCTCCAGAGATCAGACTGGAAGTACATTTGCCAGCCTTTTCTTGCTGTGGAGTCACCACAGTTGTTAATAAAATGTCTCTGCATATTTCGTGCTCCTCCTGAGAGATTTAGAATACCTAGGGGCTGCCATCTTCCTTCAAAGAAGAGCTATTTCATAGCATTCTATAAAATTTAACCTACAAAGAGAGAGAACCCAGAACAGGGGACTCTAACAGTGGGAGCAGAAGATACCTCTTGGGACCACTAAAAAAAGTCTAATAACCATGACAAGTATCTCCCAGATGCCCGTTTGTTTGTTATATTGTTTCATACACAGAATATGCATAGAATAACAAGATTGCACACACTCAACAGACCATTCCAGAAAAGGCTACTTTGACAGCAAGGATTCCCTCAGTTAACCACCTACCCTTGAATTTCCTCTTGGGTGGGTACACCTCAAGATTTGGCATCAGGCCTTCTCAACCACGTATTTTCAGTGTGCTATTTACTCTGACAGCATGCTCTAATTGAAGACATTGGAGTTGAATTAAATGTATAAAGGACCAACAAATCCCTTTGTGTACTTAACAAATCCTTAATGGTAGAAAAGCAACAAACCCAGAATTTGTAATTCTGATCATATGTTACTTTCTGGGAGATCGTACATTATTAAAACTTATTGAAACGGCAGAATTGGGTTTTTCCTTCTTTGCTTAGCCTGTTTTCTCTTTGCACTTCCCTCAGCAGAGCCTATAAAATGGGCCTGAGCAGGTTCCCATTAGCTGTGGTCAGTTTTAATTTCTGGTTCTCATGCACAAAGCTGATGTGTGTAGGTTCCCAATCCTAAAAGGAAAATGCCACAAAACCATTTTTGCCATTGCTTAATTAAAACAAAAAATGCAGCCTGCAATTTACACAGCAAAATTTAAGACAATTATTTACGTCATGTGGACAAAGTTCTTCAGTATATAACACTTTGTCCTCAAAGACTATTTGCCCATATCTTAACAAAAATTCTCATGTAAGAAGAAAGGCGGTGAAATATTTAAGACTTACTTTCCTCTTTCCCAACCAAAATTGGAGAAAGGCCTGTTTCAACTTTTGTGGTAAAAACAGAAAAAAAACAAGCTCCTCTGTATTCAGATTCCAGAGCTCATGCTTTCCATTCGCAGCTAACAGCTGACCACCATATATATCATAAGTTAAGAGATTATGATCTCTGACCTCCAACTTGCTGGCTAGCACTGCATTGAAAACAAGTGGAAACTGAATCTTTAATTCCATATCTGATTTAATCAGAACTCTTTCGGTTTCAAGAAGTAGAAACTTAACCTGAATTTCAAAATGGTAAGAGGTGAAAACAGGCGATGAAGTAGATCAGAGTTTCAGGCAAGGCTGAATCCATCAAGGAAATCTTCGTCTACTTGCTGGCACTGTTTTCTTGAGTGCTGACTTTGTTCTCAAGAGGGTTCTCCTTCTGTCATAGAAAAGATGAGGAAGAGGACCAGCTTACATTTCATACGCTAAGAAATCCCAACAGAAAGCACTTCTTATTTAATAGTCCCAGGAAAAGGCCTGAGTCTGTCATTGCTCTGGCTTGGGTCAGGTTTGCATCCGTAATCGGTCACTGAAGCCAGGGGATGCAATGTTCTTAGGTGCCAGGCTTTGGTTTTGTCTTAGTTCCGGTTCCCCCAGAAGTAGATCCTGAGCCAAGGACTTCAGGAAACACAGTTTATTGGAAGTTGCAAGGAACATAGGTGGGTGACAGGGAAGTCAGCCAATACAGGCATGTTAAATCAGATACCAGTGAAAAATCAGAGCTTAATATTGCAGGAATATTCCTGCAATAGCCCTTACCTAGTAACTAATTGACATGGGGTATACATACCCCAAATATACTCCAAATACCTCACTCCTTGGCAAGGGTAATTCTTACATATTTGTTTGCTTTTTGTTGGCTACTGGAAGCCAGGATTATAGGTGTGGAAATGCAGAGGGGATGTAAAGGGATATGAGTAGACCACCAACAGAGTCTGCTATAGGTCCTGTCCCCACCTCCTGTGGAGAGGATTCAGAAATTATTGTGTTAGTCTCACCCAAACCACATATCCTGAGAGTAGAGGAGGGATGGTGCTCACAAAGGAAAAGTGGGTGCTGTCCCCAAGAAAAAGGGTGAACGGTTCTTTGACAGCTAATAGCAAGAGATGTTCACTTGATTAACTGAACCCTGAATTGTGCCTTCTCAGTGTAAATGTTGAAATGTGGAGACTGGTGCAATGCAATAAATGAGAGTAAGATACAGAAACTGAGCTTGATCCTGATAAGGATATGGATCATTATTCTTAGCACTTGAGCTGAGTTCTTGAAAGCGTATCCAGCGTCTTCAAGGGCATGACAATGGGGCTGGTACACTCATAAATCTTATTTCTCTGGCAAGCCTTGGTCAAGAAAACACAATTCTGCAAAAACTGGAGAGTAGGAAGTATTATTTAAGACAGAGGAAATGTAATTGGTGCCTTCTGGGATAAAATAATTAAAAGAGAGTTATAGCAAACACACAAAGACCCTAACTATAAGTATAAACAGAAAGAACCCTGTTGGCCACAAAGAAAGTGACTATGAGATGATTCTAAACCCTTTGTTTTGCTTTTGCTGTCATCATTGTTACTTGGTGATGAGCGTATTTGGTGCTTGGCAGTTTATTCTTTTTAAAAAATGTGTTGCCAACAGCTCTTCCAAATGAGGATTATTGCCCAAGGAGCGCCATAGAAGCAGCAGTGAGACATTTGCAACCAAAAGGCATTAACAAAGTCTGGGGTGATTTCTACTGTGGTGAGCAGAATAATGCCAAACCTGCTAGCTGTCTGGATTTCTTGCTGCTTAATAAATCTTTCCTTTGTGTAGCCTGTGAATGTTGGCTTATGATCTGCTTACATCAGACTGGCTGTAAAGGGGCCCACTAACACTGACCCCAACATCTCTATATCTTAATCTCAAATAAAACAGAGAAGGGCTTTTTCATCATTATTAATAGATATAACTCTTCAGTAATCCTCAGGTAATATGTATATATTTCTTTGATGTGTTTGTGTTTGTGGGTATACAAGTTTATTTGTTTGTTGTTTTGTCTTTGGTGCTTTAAAAAATAACTAGGGGCTGGGGCGCCTGGGTGGCACAGTGGTTAAGCGTCTGCCTTCGGCTCAGGGTGTGATCCCGGAGTTATGGGATCGAGCCCCACATCAGGCTCCTCCGCTATGAGCCTGCTTCTTCCTCTCCCACTCCCCCTGCTTGTGTTCCCTCTCTCGCTGGCTGTCTCTATCTCTGTCAAATAAATAAATAAAATCTTTAAAAAAAATAAAAATAACAAATAACTAGGGGCTTCACATGTTTCTAGATTCCTAGAATCTATTGGAAACACAAAGAGGATGTTCTCCCAGTGGTAGAGTCCCAACTTAATTTCACTTCTCAGCCTCTGCCAACTTACTTTCTAATTCAAAGTCTCGGCTAAGTTCTATAAAAACACCACTACCTTTGATATCTGTTCCTGACTAGTTAATTTTTCTTAATAAACAGAATTTACTGATTTCTTCCCCTTCTTCTTTATTAAGAAGAAAATGGATAAACAGTCTTTTATATACTTTCATTCTACAGACCACAAATGTTCTGAGACTGGAACAAAACCATGGAGTGAAATGACTTGTGCACTACTCACTGGGAAAAATTCTATCTACAAAACATCCTTTGTGATGATGACCTGGAACGGTTGGGGCAGGGAACTACACATCACAAATGTTCATGTACTTACGACTGCAGATGTCTGCCATGATGAAAGAAAGGGGGAAACAAAGGAGAAGTGATTCAGTGGTAACTCTGATGAATTGTGTATTTAGACTCCTTCTCCAAGGGAACAGTTCTTTTCAATGAAAGACTCAAGACCTTTAGCAGAAACTTCAGGTTTGTTGCTCATAACCATCTTCAAAGGCCAAAACTTGCCTTCCACTAGTGGTGATTCCACCTTACACAGTGACAAAATATTATATCCACATTTGACATTTTATTTTGTGTGTGGTCCTACAGATGAGTTAGAATGGGTTAAAGACTTAGCAAAGCCTTAAATCTGAAGGAATGTGGTTAGATCCACTCAATAGAGAGAATCCTTAAAATGTAGAGCCTGTTATTCCTCAACCAAAGGCCTGTTTCCCCCTTAAGCAGTGTTTCTTGGATATGTAAAATGTGCTAGAAGTCAATGGTAGAGTCCCTCAGGAAAGGCCAACAGGAAGGTATCTGAATCCAAAAAGGTGCTTAATAGCGGCCAGTTCCAGGCAAAGAAAAAAGGGAAAGAAAAACCCCTCCCTTAAACCATTCCAAACTTGGCTTGGGGAGAATATGGAAAAGGGGAAAGAAAATGTTTGGGTGTTTTTCTTCTTTTTTATGTGTTCTGTCTTGTTGGCGCCTTATTGCCAGAAGATATTGGAGAGCCAACAATGTGCAATGTGGAACTTTAAAAATAAATTCTGTCTTAGAGCAATCCAAACTGCTTGCCATGAAAACGAGACTTTCCCAGTGTGCCAGCACTGAACAAATCTGAAATCAAGTCTCCCTAATGTTCATGTTAAATATTAGAGTGATGAGAAAAAGAACAGAGGAAGGAGAGACTACTACGATGGCACAGGAGTGGGTAAACAAAGTGGGCAGAAAACTAGTGGGTGAGTACAGAGCCCAAGTTATCAGCATAGTAAAGAATGGACTCTATGTAGAGCAAAGCACATCACTGAGAGTTCTAAACAAAGCCACTTATTTCTGTGGAAAAAGCAATGTGAAAGGTTTAGGAACCGGGTTTTTAGTGTGTAATTTTCCTTATGGTGCTTCCTCACTCTATAATCATGAGTCCCTAAGCTTTTACTCAATCCATGATGAACCTTCTCTCTTTTGCAATATTTATCTTCTCTTTCTGTTGAGACGTTGATGGTTTGCACAATGAGAATGATTTACAGAGTTAGACTACTGAGCACATTGCTCTTCTTTTATGAGTCAAGTAGAACAGAACTTACACAATGTCCCATTCCCAATACACTTTCGAGACAAAACAGAGGGAAAAAATCTAGGCATTAGAAGCCAGAAAGAAAGAAATATAAATGTCAATGTGTGCCAGAAAAAAAACAAAAACAAAAACAAAAAACAAAACGCTTTTCGAAATCCATGGTTTGACTGCCTTCCATCTAGCATCCTGGTGAATGGCAGTAATTGGTAGAGATGATCTACCAGGGTTTGATCACGAGAATGGCAGTAATTGGTAGAGATTTTCTACCAGGGTCTGATCACGAGAATGAGGAAGAGAGAATAAATGGGGGTAGGAAATCAATAGGTATGATGGGTCTAACAGAATCCTTGTAAACTCAGTCCTTTGGGAAAGCTATTTAGAATACAACTTTGTTGGGAAAATAAAATATTGAAAAGTCTATAAGAGTCAAATCAAAGTTCAGTCACACCGCGGCAGTATTTATATTCAGAAAGGAAGTTCTGGTAAAATTAGGAAAACTACATCATGTATAAAACAGCATTTAGCATAAACAGATAAATAATATATTTTTTTGTTCACTTATAAGATTAGAAAGTTTTCCCTAAACACTAAGGAAAAGCTGCCCACGTAGCAATGATCATGTGGAATGATGGAGGCCTTTTAGTAACTTTTGGTAGTGATCAAATGAACATAGCCTAATATAAAAGAGAAAGCAAAATAGACTAGGGTTTTTGAGCTGCTGTTTTAACAGTTTGTCTTTTCCAAGTCACTCATTTATTTGACACACACTTACACTCTTCCCTCAGTGAACCAGACAGTAGGGTCAGTGCTGATGTATGGCAAACACGTAGGCTGCTGAAGCAAAAGCAGTGCATGCACTACTGGAACTTAAACTCTAATGGTGGAGATACACCAATCAAAGATCACAGGAACAAATTTAAGTTACAACTGTGGCAAATGCTACCGAAAGAGGTTCTCAACTTAGGAACTCTGTTTCATGGAGGTTTCATGGAAGATCTGAGGAAAGCCTCCAGTGAACCTGGTGTCCTTCTGTCTAGTGGACAATTTTCAGTCTTTATCTTCACTGGCCTCTCAGCAACATGAGATAGCGATGACCGCTGCCTTGTTGAAACATTTCTTTCCTTGGCTCTAGGGGCACAACGTGATCCCAGTTTTCCTCTTACTCTTTATGCTTCTCGTTTCCCTCTCTCCTTCACTTGGTCAACCTCTTTTATCTTGCTACTAAATGTTGGAGTTCTTTGACCTTAGACCCTCTTGTCTTCTGTTTCTGTATTTTCTGTAACTGAATCCTCACGGTTGCAACTGCTTATAAGAGATGTTCATATATTTTATCCCTATCAGATCTCTCCCCTGGGTTCTACCTGCATGTCCCAGAGGTCCCTCAAACTCATCATGTCTAAAACCAAACTCCCATATCCCCACCTGTTTCTCTCCAAGAGTTCGTCATCTCAACTTCTCCCTAGTAATGCAAATCATGTGGTATGACGTAGTCCCTGACATTTCTTTTTCAGGAATTGTATATATACCCAAGTAATCACTAAGTACTGATGATTTTTTACAGCCTACACATTTTTGAAGTATGTCCATTTCTCTCCATCTCTTTCAAGCACTACCTTTCTTTCAAGCTACCTCTCTTTCTGGGACAACAGCATTGGCTTTTAATTGGTCTTCCTCCAACCATCCTTAATCTTTTAGAATACATTATCCTTGTGGTGATCCACCCACTGTTGCCCTAAAAATTATACTTGCTTGTAAAGCATTTTAATAATTTCTCTTCTTATAAGATGATAAACATGCTTCTAATCATGCCTACAAGGGTCTGTGTGATTTAATCATCACTCCTAGAAGATTAAAAACTTCTTTCTCCTTTCCAACTAACCTCTTTAGTGATATGGTCATGTGCATGGCTTATAGCACCAAATTGCCTGGGTTCAAACTCTTATACAACTCTTGGTACTATGTGACCTTGGGTATATCATGTAACCTTGTTGTTAACTTCCTGACCTATGAAGTGTGACTAATAACAGTATCTATCTCATAAGCTTGTTATGAAGATTAAGTGAGTTCATAAATGTAAAATGTTTAGAAAAATGTCTGGCACATTTTAAGTACTATATGAATATTAGCTACCAATATTATTTTCTGCCATTTGTACCACGTATCTCACTTTTGCAGCACTTGCCAGTTTTAATTTTACATTTTTTTTGTTGTTATTTTATGATGATGGCAGCCTCCACCATTAGATTAAAAACTCTGTTGGGGGCGCCTGGGTGGCACAGTGGTTAAGCGTCTGCCTTTGGCTCAGGGCGTGATCCTGGCGTTATGGGATCGAGCCCCACATCAGGCTCCTCCGCTATGAGCCCTGCTTCTTCCTCTCCCACTCCCCCTGCTTGTGTTCCCTCTCTCACTGCCTGTCTCTATCTCTGTCAAATAAATAAATAAAATCTAAAAAAATAAAATAGATCAGTTCTATTTCAAAAAAAAAAAAAACTCTGTTGGTCTCTTTTTACCACCACTGTATCCTCAGCACATTCCTGGGTCAATAACAGCTGTTTAATAAACCTTTATTTAATGAACAAGAAAATTAATTAATTAATAAACCCCAGGTGAACAGGAGGCTTCAAGGAGGAAGAATTATTCGATATAGTTAAATGTATTTGAGCAGTCAAGCAAAGGAAGAGACTTTATATTATCTATGCCTAAAGAGATATAAATAGCATACTGTTACACATGAAGATCTTCAGAAGAGCCATTTGAGTGAGCTGCGGGGTTAGAAGCCAGAATGCAATGAGTTAAGAAGTGAATAGGATATAAGAAACTAGAGACAGCTCATTAATCCAATGTTTCTCAAACTATTTGTGGACTCCTATCAATATGCAGCTCACGTCACATAGAACTCAATTCACAAACTGGACAATACTCCAGGTGATCTATAATGTTACTGTCCAATGCAGTAGCCACTAGTATTGAGCACTGGAGAAGTGCCTGTGCACATCAAGACGTTCTCTATGTATATATAGATGTGTGTGTGTGTGTGTGTGTGTGTGTGTAGACAGAAAGATCTATTTATCTTTGTATTTCAAAGACTTAGTATAAAAAAGAAGGTAAAATAACAATTTCACTTGATTTCAGGTTGAAATGACAGTATTTTGAAATGATACTTGCTTTTTCTAGAATATGTGGGTTGTAGTACACTTCTATTGTGCAGCACTGATTTATATTTTTTTAGGGAGAGACAAGTCTACTGATTGCCACTTGAACACTGTCATAATATTATATTATTCTCCATGTTTCTAACATTTTGCAGATTGTACTGGTCCACAGATCACACTTTGATTAGCACTCTACTAGGCAACATATAAAACAAGTCTGCTTTCACATGTAACATCATAGAAAATGGCAGAATAAGGCCTTAAAAAACTGGTCCCTCCACTGAAACAATCATAAACTGATAAAGATGAACAGAATCAACTTTTTTGGAACTCTGGAATCTAATGAGAAATCTTCGGGTAGCTGGAGACTGTTGTATGAAGGATAGGATGGCTGACATTCTGTGGGAGGGTCACTGACATTTCATCACATAGACAGAGTGAAACTCAAATGCCCAGTACCCAACATACGTCCAAAAAAGGCTCCAAGGACCCGAGGCTTCCACCTCTGGTGGGTCTTATAGACCCTGTGCAAGTAGTGGGTATGACTCCACTGCAGAGTCATAGGCAGACTTCAAGGAAATCATTTCAGGAAATCTATGTCAGGCCACTGGCTGATCACTAGGAGAACAGAACAATCACTTTAGTGACCACATGTAGCAAGGGATACAGTCTTGCAAAAATAGCTTGGAAAAGTCACTAACAAATGTACATCTATAGCCAATCAAATATCAATAACCACAAACTGAGGAAGGAGGAGAACCTGACCTCCTGAGGTACCACACTGTAATAAGGAACTACTTTACACCATCTATGATGGACACAGCAAAATATTGAAAATAAGGAGTATCAGTGGGATTTGGAGAAATTTGGAAACCTGATACATTGCTTATGGGAATGTAAAATGGTTCAGCCGCTCTGAAAAACAGTTTGGCAATTTTTCAAAAAGTTAAACAGAGAATTACCATATGATCTAGCAATTCAACCCCAAGGTATATATCCCCTCCCCCAAAAAATTGAAAACTGAAGCTCAAACAAATCCACATGCATTCATGTTCATAGTAGCAGTATTCACAATACCCCAAAGATGGAAAACAGCCCAAATTGTCATCAGTGGATGAATAGATAACAAACTGTGGTATGTACATACAACAAAATATTCTTTAGCCATGAAAAGTAATGATGTATTAATAGACACTACAACATGGACAAACCTTAAAATCATTGTGCAAAGTGAAATCAGTAAGACACAAAAGGTCACACATTGTGTGAACTGTGTGAATTTACCTGAAATATCCAGAACAGATAAATTGATACAGACAGAAAACAGATTGTTGGTTGTCAGAGGCTTGGAGAAAGGGGGAATAAGGAGTAACAGGATACATGATTTTCTTTTTATATGATGAAAATATCTGAGAACTAGGTAGAGGTGTGGTTGCTCAATTTTGTTAATATACTAACAGCCACCGAACTGTTCACATTTAGATGGTTAATTTTGTGCTACGTGAATTTCAACTCAATAAAAAAGTTGGGGGAGAAGCTTGGCTTCAGTGAAGAAAGAAATACAGCATTTATTGTGGGGGTAATTGGTGCCTGAAGTAGGTTTTATTTCCCTTTTAATTACTCATCTAGGAGTGACTTGAACTTGGTGAAACACTGTTGAACAGGAAATAAGAGAGAGAAGGCCAGAGAAACTAGGCAGAGGAAAAATAGTCAGCAAAGTCAGTTATAGAGGTAACTATGAATACAGAACAATGGTTGGAAGAGGAGGTTGTTCCCACCTGAGAGAACTCATTATATCTTTGAAGTAAGTAAAAATATGTCTGAAGGATGGGTACCAAGTTCAGACAGAAGTGTTTCAGAACATTTGAAATGGCTCTAATAGAGAAGGGAAGAGACAGCTGCATATGAAATCACATAAGAGCTGAGGATACAAATGAGTTTTAAGACGACTCATTTAGAGCTGCATGTGTATGTCTTTGTGTGCCTGAGCATGTGTGGTATGTTTCCAGAAACAATCAGCTGTCTAACCGTGGACGTAAAGACAGCAAATGTCTGGATTGGTCTAGCCTTACAGCTTTCTCAGATGGATCTTAAGGACATCAATGAAGCGGGGGGTTGAAGAGGGAATGATGGCATATGGTCACTCAGAGTGAATTTTAATTCAACAGTTCAGAAATAGAATAGGCACTGCTAATGGTCTGCTCAGCCATGGGACAGTGTGGCTGAGTTAGGGTGGAGGTAAGTTATTGAAAATCAGGTCATGGGGGCGCCTGGGTGGCACAGTGGTTAAGCTTCTGCCTTTGACTCAGGGTGTGATCCCGGCATTATGGGATCGAGCACCACATCAGGCTCCTCCGCTATGAGCCTGCTTCTTCCTCTCCCACTCCCCCTGCTTGTGTTCCCTGTCTCGCTGGCTCTCTATCTCTGTCGAATAANTCGAAAAAAAAAAAAAAATCTTAAAAAAAAAAAAAAAAAAAGAAAATCAGGTCATGGACTTGGGTCAGGAGGTCGGATGAGCTATACATGTGAATGTTGAAGTCCCCAAGGATGATGGTAGGACTTGGGGTGGAGGAGAAAACACACCCATTGTTCAATGAAAGAAGGAAAGAACAGCAACTGGAATTAGGAAGGGACAGCAACAATAGACCTGAATGTCCAGTGGTATAGTCCTGATCTGGACGTGGCATTGGTAAGTGGGGCGATAACCAACCTATCTCTCTCCCTTGTGGGGAGAGGCATATTTAACTAAAGAGGGTAGTGCCATCAAAAAAAACACAATCTAACGGATAAGTCTTTTAAAGGAAATATGCACCAAACTGAAGAAATATGATCAACCTGGAAACAAGAATAAGAAAGCCAACAGTACGCACCTGGTGTTTCTTGAACAGTCCCAATTAGGGAATGGAAAGAACTTGAGACTGAGAAATGTGTTCCCTGATGAGCGTCACCTGTTTCCTCAGGTTTACCTGAGTCTGCACTAAAGTCTCTAACCTTATTCATATACCTTGGTCTTTTTTTTTTTTTTTGAGATTTTAGTTATTTACTTGAGAGAGAGCAAACAAGAAAGAGAACACGAGTGGGGGTAAATGGCAGAGGGAGATGGAGAAGCAGATCCCTGCTGAGCAGGGAGCCCGCTGTCAGGCTCAATCCCAGGACCCCAGGACCATGACCTGAGCTGAAGGCAGATGCTTAACCAACTGAGTCACCCAGGTGCCCCCATATCCCTTGTTCTTATTCCACAATGTCCAAAGGACCCTCTGCAGGCTAATTCAGCTTTCTAGAAACTCAGGTGCCAAAAACTGGGGGCCATCGAGAGTATCAGGTTTGAATATCACAGATCTAGGTGTGGATACACTGGAAATGCATATTCTTTATTGTAATAAAATAAACCTTCATTCTGATTTGTCAACTGGCTTCTCTTTAACCTAGCTATAGTGTATTAATAATTGATTCAAATTTCATATAAGAATGATATATTCAGGAAATCACTCGATATTTTGCTTACATATAATGCTATAAAATAGAGTACCCAACATCTGGATATTTAAAAATCCTGGATGACTGTGTGAAATTTTTAGTTCAATGTCCAATTCTTTATTAAAACATATATAGAAGCCTCGGTATTTTTATTTCCTCCTGAGACTGAAAGCTGAAAAATACCATGTGAATATTGAGACTCAACTAATCTGCCATATGTCTGCTTTGAAGTAATCATGCACCAAGTTAATAAGATGCACTCTGAACTGTCTGTAATTATGTAGTTTTATAGAACACAGTAACGGGGCTGATTTAACTGTCTACTGTGCAAATATGCGTGAATGCAACTGTAATGACCTAATATTTGCTTAGAACACAATAGCTCCTTGAGGAGTTATAGGTAAGGGGCCAAGAGGAGAAGTGTGGGGGCGATTTTACAAATAGGTATTTGAGTTAAATGGAGAAAATAATACCTTCTGAATTATTTATTAGTGAATTGAAGAAAATCTAGAAAAAACTCTAGGTGATTATTCCTAATAGTGCCATTAGGTTTACTCTAAGCTTCAGTTCTGTATATGACATATTTCTACCTCATGTTTTCAATATGCCTTTATTAATTATTCAAATACTGTCATCCTAATACTGAAGTGACCTGCGATTATCCATCTCTATTCACAAATCTGTACCAGAGAAAAATTGCTGAACAACTAAAAGCCAAATGCAGCAGACTTGACAGATTTGGACCAACAGCATTTGAGAAGACAAATTTGGCAAACTGTAATGAAAACTAAAGTACATGAAAATTCCCTTGAGCTTTGGAACAGAACCAACAAGGGCCAACACCCAAAACGTTCATTAGCAATGTTACGAGTCATTTATCACTGGAGGCTCCCTAACATACCAAATTTTGTTTTATCTGACTAAAATTTGTAGTTTCCCATGATACAGAAGTCTCAAAAAATACACTACTGATAGTGTTATTCAGCAATATAATCTCGCCTAATCTGTATTTTTATTTCAATATTATTGAAAAATAAAATGAGTCATTTATAAATCCTACTATTTTATTTTTTGATTATTATTATGCAAAGCATGAAGAAGAAGTACTGTATTCTGTGTACTCAATATCATCATCCCAAAGCAGCCCAATGGGTATTAATGGTTTGACATGTAATCTTTCATATAATTTTCTACAGCTTCAAAGACACGCAAACACACATACATTTTACGCTTAATGAATTACATCTTTGTGTGTTTTCTCCTTAACAATGTGTCGTGGGCCTCTTTCCAGGATATTATATATGGTGATATTCCATAATAATGACGGAAAATAATTTAAAGATATGACCACTGATATGCTGATAAACTGATTGTGTTGACAGTCCCCAAGATCACCTCCACGTTTGGTGATTTGCTAGGAAGACTTACAGGACTCAGCATGAAGTTGAACTTAGAGCTATGATTTATTACAGCAAAAGTATACAAAACCAAATCAGTAAAGGAAAAAGGCACATGGAGCAAGGTCCAGAAGAAAACAGGAGTCAGCTTCTAAAACTCCTCTCTCAGTAGAGTCACAGACAACACACTTAATTCCTTCAATACTGAATTCTGACAATACATGTGAAATATTGTCTACCTGCAAAGCTCATTAGGGACTCAGTTACCAAGAACTTTATTTGAAACTGGTCACGTAGATAACCCTCTGCCTAGCACATATCAAGAATCCAGACTCTCGGAAGGAAAGCAGGTTTCTGCATAATCTACATCACTTGCACAAACAGTTTAGGCACTAGGTAGACTCTATCAGTTTGGGAATGGTGAGAACACTCCCCAAATCCAGCTTCCCAGACACTAGGTAAAGATAGTAGTTATAGGCCTGCTATGTTGACTCTTTTCTGGACACTGACTCTCTAGGAAAAAGAGAAAAAGAACCCTAATTCATATCGTTTGAGAATTTTCTTGGTGTAAATACTCCTACCAGAGACAATTTCAACCTATTAACATGATGACACTGAATGTGGAGTTGGGAAGAGATTCAAACAATTGGCTCCTCCAAGCCAGTACAAGCTGTCTTGCTGGAAATACCATGATTTATGACATCATTCCTAAGAGTATATGCCTCCAATAAACTCTTCAACAATCATTGGGATGTGTGTATATAGTCAATTGAAGTTAAAGGAGAAAATAAGTTAGAAACCTTAGGTGTTAGGGATAACCCTTCAGTATCCATGACTGTCTGTTCTAACTGAACGCACTGAGTGTTTCTCTTCCCAACCACCCACGGATAGTAAAATTTCAGACTCACAAGGGACCTTTAATTCACATCTAGCATTTCATAAGTAAATAATCTAAGAACCAGAGAATATAAATGATCTTCCGAGATCCAACCCATTAATTTGGGTCAACTAGCAGAAATACAAATCTAGTTTGCATGAGTTCTTGAACCATCATCCTCAATAATTAGAAAAAAAACCCAAAAATAAAATCAAAAATCATTCATGAATTTCAGATTCAGACTTAGAGAGTTAATCTAATTCTTCGATCCCATGAGAAGCCTAAATGTAGATGCAAAAGTCAAAAGCTGCAAAGAAAATAGGGAACAGGTGTGATGAAAAATTAACAAAATCTTCATCTTTCTTATAAACAATTATAACATACAGGCTAAAGAAGACAAATCAAGAGGTATATGATTTCACAGACAAAACTAAGACCAGAAAGTATGGAGGTGAACTGAAGGGTGGGGGAGGGGAGAAGAGAATTTTAATATTTCACTTTATAACTTTCTGTATTGTTCTACTTTTGCACATATATTTGTATTTTTATCTCTTAAAGATTGAATATATTTTTAAATGACAGTAAAAAGGCTGGAATCCACATATTCATAGTAGTTATGTCTGGGTTGTACAAATGGGGTTAAAGAGATTTTTTAAATAAATAAAAAGTTCTTTTTGGGGGGGTTTGCATTTCTTGATTTTTCTATGTGAACATATTTTATTATAAAAATAAATCTGCTATTATTATTTTTTGTTATTAATCTCAAAGAGTGAAGGAGAATGACATACCAATTGCCTTTTATAAATGGAAGATGCTAGTCTAAGCTAACAACCCTTTAGCACTAAAATTCCAGATCTCTAAATCAAAAGGATATAGTCACAATTAAGTTCAAGAAACTGGGACTGTTCTCCTGAATGTTACAACAAATATGTAGTAGATATCAGATTAATAGAGTTATCTGAAATTAATTCTAGGATTACAAAGCCTTTGTCTCAGTGTTCCCAGCTTGTAGTCTTTCTAATGCTCTCTCTCATTAATTAGCATGAAGAAAGTTGTTGGGGACATAAAGGCTTTTGGGAGCCAAATGGCAATATCTAAAACAATATGTTATTAAGCTATTATATGCATATTTATCACAGAAGAGACATTTCAAAAGATGATAATGCATAACACGGTCAGAGTAGGTTATAAAGTCTTACAGAGTTTTCAATATGTTAAAAGACTGGAATTAATAAAAAGCAGGTTTCACTTTTTACACAAAGGTGTTCGGTTTATAATGTGATGTGTCAACTTTTTTTTTTTTAATTTTATTTACTTATTTGACAGAGAGAGAGGCAGCGAAAGAGGGAACACAAGCACGGAGAGTGGGAGAGGGAGAAGCAGGCTTCCTGCTGAGCAGGGAGCCCGATGCGGGGCTCGATCCCACAATGCTGGGACCGTGACCTGAGCTGAAGGCACACACCCAACGACTGAGCCACCCAGGTGCCCCAAACTTTTTCTTTCCAATTGGAGATATTTTCATAAAACTGATATTAAGTGGGGTGCCTGGGTGGCTCAGTTGGTTAAGCATGACCATGATCCCAGGTCATGATCCCAGAGTCTTGGGATCAAGCCCCACATCAGGCTCCCTGCTCAGTGGGGAGTCTGCTTCTCCCTCTCTCTTTGCCCCTCCCCCCACTTATGTTCATACTCTTTCTCAAATAAATAAATAAAATCTTTTTTTAAAAACCGATCTTAGGCATCTATTTTACAAAATACTTAGTTGGAAACACGTAGCAAAACTTTCTGAATAGCTCAAAGATAAGATTTAAAGAATATTAAAGATAAAATACTATCTTTGGGAGGGAAGAGAAGCTAAAGAAAGAGTATGTATCTTCCATGTGCTTTTGGGTAAATTTCTAGAGAATAGGATTTAGACTACAGAATTTATTTTTTCAGAGGTATAATGAATCAAGTTTGTACATTTTATTTCTTATGACCCTGCCTTATTGTTATGGTTCTCCATGTTATTAGATTAAAACAAATCCTAGAATTACCATGTGACTGCTAAGTGGTAATCATTGCTTCCCTTTGCCTTGATTGCTTTGTCTTAAAATGTCCTAGGGTAGGTTTTGATGACCCAGAGTAGGACCAAACAAAACTGTCCTCTGAAAAATTAGAAAGGCTGACTTTATTTGTCCACATCTCTGGTCTCAGACAAAAATTACATTTCTGGCAATGTTTTAGAGTCTCAGATCCACAAATAGTACCCTTTATACATCAGGAATAATGGGAAAATGGGAGATGGGAAAATGTACAGGCATTGAAAAACAGAAGAGAGGCATGTCCCAAATGGGTACACTTTAAAATAATATCTGAAAAAAATCAATTTATCTAACCATTCAATTATTCATTCATTTATTTATTCAGCAAATGTATGTTGAAAACTTATGTAGTACTCAGTGCCAGAAAAATCTCTACATATGTTGAAAGACTGAAATCTAATCAAGAATCACTAGGAAGAAATTGTACTAAAATACTCTGATGGGGATATGAAGTTCTATTTAGCTTCTGCTGGGGGACTGGATTCTGACCCCAGTATTTTTCCAGTCACCAGCAAGAAGTTCCACAGTGAATAGAATAACTTCATGGAACCATAAAACCACCATCATGTGGTTTCTCCTACTTCTGTGCCCATCACGTGAGCCAAATCTTCTGATATTCACTCACTTAAGTTGTGATTGAATTTGCCTTTGGATTCCATGCAGGAGAAAGGTTGGTTCTTAGTAGGGACAAGGCTCTAAGAATGTGTCCTTTCTTCTAGTCCTCCTTCCACACGTCCCTCTTCCCTCTCCTCACTTTATGCTAAAGTCCCTGAAAGCTTCAGGCCAACAAGCAGCTCTTTGTGAAAAGAATCTTCCAGAAAAGACTGAATAGAATGGCAAAAGGCATGGCAACACTGAGTTTAAAGAATAAAAATCCTAGTGAGGTAGAATTTGCAATTTATTCATATATTTGCAGGGTAAAATGTGAGAGAAGAAACACTTCATGGTCTATAGTCTTCTAAAGACCAAGACTAGGGCACAAGGGTAGAGTATACAAGAGATGGATTCTGATTCAATATAGGACTTTCTAAACATTGGCGTCCCCTGAAATGATCTGCCTTACAAAGCATGAGTTTGGATATGTGCAAAATGTCTGCCAGATAATCTGGTTGGATGTTGTGAAACAAATTCCTATATTAAGCTAGTCATACTACTTAATGGATTCTAATACGTCCTGTCCAACTTCAAGATTCAGTGTTTTTATAGTTTGTCTTCTGGGAAGGAAAACTGGCATATTTCTCTGAAGTGGGTCTTGGTTTAGCAGCTCTGTGCCCCGGTAGAGGAAGATACAAGATAGGGAATCGTGTTTTCACATAGATGCAATTTAACTGGAGGATCCCGTACTGGCTACTGGTCTTGGACAACACACTTAAAGTTTCTGAGCTTCCATTCCTCACCCATTTGGGGGAATAACAGGGCAGGGCCACAATCTCTTCTTTAAAACCCTCAGAGTCACATGGTTTGGAATTCAGAATTTTCTAGATATTGGGGCGCCTGGGTTGCTTAGTCGTTAAGCATCTGCCTTTGGCTCAGGGCGCGATCTTGGATCCCTGGGATTGAGCCCCGCATCAGGCTCCTCTGCTATGAGCCTGCTTCTTCCTCTCCCACTCCCCCTGCTTGTGTTCCCTCTCTCGCTGGCTGTCTCTGTCTCTGTCAAATAAATAAATAAAATCTTAAAAAACAAAAAACACCAAAAAACAAAAAAAAAAACCTCCCTTTGTGAAGTTGAAGAGGTCAAGCGATCTCCTAGAAACTTGACATTGAAACAACTCTATTTGTGGCTTTGCAGGACGAAGCAATTTGCTGAAATGTAAAAAGATGCCTACCTACATTGAGATGGTTGATTCCTAACTGCTGTGTCATCTGCCTCCTCTAATTTTCACTTTCAGCGAAAAGAAAAAATATAAACTTTCAAAAATCCAAATCCCACAGCCCTAACATCAACTACATATCCATGAAGTCATCTTTTAGCATGTCAGAATGGAAGAGAATTACGGTAGGGGAATATGTCTGCTACCATTATATTTATTTCTTCAGAATTTCATGGAATTTCATTAAATAAAGAACTCTGAATGGACAGGAAGCTCCCAGACCTGAATAAAGAAAAAGCAGACAGATAGATTCCTAATTAGCTTTCTGAGAAGAAATATTACCTTGTGAAATACAAAAGAAGACAGTGTTAAATGTATACTGTATCCACTGTAGGGTACTGTGAATATTGTACATATTTTACTCAATCTGAAACAAATGTGTATGCTTTTTTTTTAAAAGCTCTTTTATATGTTTTGTGCCTTCCTTTATTCTTAATGTTGATTTTTTTTTTCCTGGTAGCAGTTTCCAGTGGCAGAGGGCTGGAAGACATTAGAATGTCCACAGGCAGAAGATGGGGTTCATTTTAGCAATCACTCTGAATATTTTTAAATAGATATTCTTGGGCCCAGGAATTCCGCTTCTTAGAATTTTTTTCTTATTAAGAATAGTAGCACTAAAATATACCTGTAAAGATGTTCCCTTTTAATTACTTACAACTGCTACAAAATAGAAACAACCAAACCACAGACTGCTTAAATTCATGGGCTCTGTATAAGACTAAATATTACGAAAGTATTAAAATTAAAAGAATGTACCAACTTGGAAAACAGTCAATGATACATTGAGTGGGGGAGAAAGAGAGGCAGGGGCAAGTTGTCACACATGTATGGCATAATTTTATTTAAAAAAAAAACCCACAAGTAACTGTATATATCATTGTCATAACCTAAGAATTAGCACTGCAAAGTCAGTCAAAGCCATGAGAAGCTCAAAAGGATACCATGTAAATATCTAAGAAGTGGTGACTCTAACAGACTAAAAGAAGTAAGAAAAGAATTTATAAAAGGATGGAGTAATAAATAAATGCAATAAGGGAGTCAACAAAACTTTCTTAAAAAGGGCCAAATAAGAAATACTTGCAGTTTTGAGGGCCATGTTGCAAAATACTCAAATCTATTGCTGTAACACAACAGCAGCCATAGACTATATGTAAACAAATGGACCTCTGATCGTTTATTCTTGCATCCTGCACCTGTAGACCTCTCCTTAAATATCTCCCTTCCATATTTCCTTACTTGGCTTCTTTCTTTTCCTCTCCCTCTGAGGATTTTATGAGCTTATACTTCAGTCTATATGACTTAGAAGGTGTTAGATAAGTACTTGATTAATTTCTGGCCAACTTAACCCACTCTCCTGTTACCTTCCTCTTTATCCTTCTAGCACTTTCTTTGGGAAGGAAGAGACAGATAACCAAAACAAAGTCAGCAGTCAAGTCAAGGAGAGAGATTGTATGAGAGTTAGAGAATACTCATATCATTGGCACTGCTGAACAGACAGGAGCAAGAGCAAGTGACTAAACATGGCAAATAACCCTTAATTTTCAGGGGTTAAAATAAGGAAAGAACAAATTTTCCTTAAAAATAATTAACAGTTCATGTTAAGTAAAACTTAACAATATCTATTAGAGATTGCGGCAAGCATTTTATGACTCAATGAAACAAATCTCCTCGGTAGTATAGTTCAGAAATGTTACTCTTTTCCCAAATCTTCAGGATCTAGAGCTGCCAATGGGCAAAAAATAGACCTAATTTTGACTCTCAGGTCTTCTTCCTTCTCTATGATTTAGAAGGAAGGTTACAAACTTGGTAGTAATATCCAGTTGTTAATGCAGAACCATTAAGTGCTATTACGGAATAAAACTGCTTAAGGAATAGAGTGTGCCTCATAATTATAGAATTCTGCCTTTCATACATTTTAGGTATAGTTGATTTCAGGATAAAACACTAAAATCCAAATATTACTAAGATAAATAAAGTTTGGCATTGAGGTAAAAAATTACATTTTACAACAAAGTTTTAAAGAAAATAATATATTTTATATATATAATAATCCCTGAACTATAGAAGCTACATTAAAGGGCAATTTCAGGAAAAATATTTTTTGGTGCTACCACACTTCAGGTTTTTCTCATAGACCACTTCATTCTGTCCTAACATAATCCATTTGACATAGCAGAACGAAGACACAGGGAAGTTAAGTGTGACATGCAAGGTCTACAGATCATGTGTTAGACTCACACAGGCTGGAGAGAGCCAACTGTACATGTTGCTTCCCAACTCGAGTTTACCAACTTCTGGTCTGTAGCTTAAAATTAGTCACAGTAGATTTGAAAACACTACATGGAAATTGGTAAACCCCATATATCAGGGCCTGGTTTTGCTCCAGAGTTGGTTGTTAAACATTTCCCAGCACACCCCTGTATAGAGGTCATAGCTGGTAAAGTTGGGATATGAAGCTAATGTTGCTGGTTTTAACCCTGAACTTTTTTACACAATCTCTCAGTTATTCAAATACATTTTTTCACTTGAAATGAGTTGTGTGTTTTTTTGAAATAAAATAAAAGTATCATTATTAAATGGCATTAAAATAACTCCCCAGATCAAGGAGAGAGGTAAGTATATACTCCAGTGAATATAGAATAAATGCTATAAATGTATAACATCTATAATTATACCCACTTTGAAAATGATAACCCTAAAATAATTTAATTGGAGAAATTCAGAACATGAATATATCCTTAGGTAAAACTATTTAAAACCAAATGGTAGAGTCAAGCACACTGGAATTTAGAAAGTAAGAGAGGTTAAAGGGAATATTTGTTTCAGCAGAAAACCAGGTGGGAGTAGAAAAAAAGAAGTTGAATCCAGAAGGACAGTGTGAGAGGACCTATTGTACAAAATGATTAGAGAAAGCAAAGAGAAAATGTTATAAAGATATTAAGAAGCCTGCAGGGATTTGCCATGTCAAACTAAGACATAAACCAATACTCTACTATCCTTATACTTACAATAGGCATAGACCTGAAAAGATCTGGAATTGGTTAACTTTGTTGGTATCATTCCTAGTGAGCACTCAAAGATATCTGAAATGAATTTGTCCACCAGCAGCAGCTGCCCCTTTCTTCCATTAATAAATAGGGGAAGACTAGGGGAAATGTGCACATGTGTTAGGAAGGATTCAAAAATAATTTGGTCTTGGTTTCTCTCTTTACTTGATTACCTTCACATAAACAAAAATGACTTCAAAAATTTGGAAAACATAAACACTTTCTGTCTTTCAGGAATTTTAAAGTCTGCCTAGGTTTTGAAATATTACAGTAGATAATAGACTCAGAATCTATTACACTAAACTTAAATATAAAATAGTAGTAAACAGTCAAAAAGTGACCAAAAGTCATGTCATAACCACATATTACATCTTCACTCCTTCTCACATGGGTCATCCTCTTATGTTCTGTGCATCAATAATTGCAGATATTCTAATTAAAATTCCAGGATAACCCTAGGCAGAGGGAGTGTGAAGAAAAGGCCCATAATTAATTGTTAGTAGATATAACTCAACATGATTTATGATCCTGAAATCCATAACGAACCAAGAGCTGAATTTGTGTATGTGTGTGTGTGTGTGTGCGAGTGCACACGCATGCATGTGCCTACACATCTTTGCTAAAGGGCACTGAACAAATATACCACATGCCAAATAAATATGTCTAGAGCAAATTTTTGAGGCCAAGTCTCTGGGAAAATAACCAGGAAGGAAGCTTTGGATTGACTACAGCAAACTTTTTCCCCTTCAAGTAAAGAGTTGAGAACATGAAGAGTAGGATCAAAGAGTAAACATTGGGAAACACAGCCTCTCTCCCAGCTTCTTGGCACCTTCTCCTTGCTATCTCACCAGGCACATGCTAATCCAGCCAACAGTATCAAGCCCAAAGCCAACTACTGGCTCTACAGTCCATGGGGCAAAAGGATGCTAAAAGTGAATGAGTGATTAATATCAATGGGCCCCTAAGAGAAACAACAGCCAGTGTGCCAAATATCAACTTCTTCAAAACACTCACTATGCTCCCCCTCCCTTTTTCTTGGTTCCCATAGGAATTTCCAATAAGTATTTTAACACTGATTCAGACTTTTCAGAGATGAAAGTGGAGGGTGGTCAGTTTATAAAGACCCCTGGCAGATGCCTAGATAAACAACTGTCCAAAATATGGCTAGAACCATCCACTTGAACTCAAGAGAGAACAAAAGTTCTGAAAAATAACCAGGTGACCTCCAGTTACACTTTTCAAGCAGGTATGGGCTTCATACCTGCTTGTCGAGCATCATAACCAAGAAATTCAAAATCTGTGTCACTGTCTGCTGAATTCCCAAATAAAATATTCTGTTCTCCAAACAGTAGAGTCCTGCTAAATTATCCTTAGGGAGGCCTAAGAGGAAGGTAATTGGCAGCTCGTCTCTCCAAAGCCTAACCTCAGCGTACTCTTCTGAGGTGTATTTTCTAGGATTGTTCATCCCTTTACCTGAAAGCAATTAAATGTGACTCAAATGAAACACAGTTTAAAACCAAAAGAAAATATTCTAAAACAGAACTAACTCCATTTCTTCTCATGCCAGGAACTAAGTGATGCAGAAAGAATATGAAAAGGAGGTCATATTTTGAGGAAAACTCCTACATTATCTGAGACAAGGGTACAGATTATGAAGAAACACAGGTTAGCACCAGCAGGTGGAGCTGGTTAGAAAACTAGAAAAATGTTTACAGTCCCCAAAGATCTAAAATGTTAGTAAACTGCAGGGGGGCGGGGGGGTGGGAAGGGGAAAGGATGAGCACAGCATGCTAAGACATTTATTCAGAATGATTTTCCTTTTTTAATCCTATGAAATACGTCCTCTTGTTTCAGTGGCCTGTCTTTGGGACCTTGGCAATCTGTGAGAATTTAGGTTTTAGGATGAAATGTGAGCATGGTATTTGACCAATGAGAGGCAGAAGTTGACAGAAAATTTCAGACTGCTGAAGATAGTTACGAAAAAGCAAAGTAGAAAACTATTAGATTATGTTATGATGATGTCTGATTATTGCCCGCCTTAGCCCTTTTCTTTCTTTTGGGTATGTCTGTAAGGAAAATCCTTTGGAATGTGAGTAAAATTCTGTGTAAATAAGGTACACTGAGAAAACGGGGAGTTTAAATCTAAAGGTAGACAGCTGGAGGCCAGACATTTAAGAAAAGACTGAATGGTCCAGAATAAATTTTTATAACACTCATTTCCTAATTACAATAGAAACATTATACACTTTACAAAATTTAGAGGTTGCAGTAAAACACGCACAAAATAAAAATTCCTCTTTTTATCATTACACGGAGATAACCACTTTTTTTCCCAGTATTTCAGAATTTCTGTTCATTCTACATTCTGTCCTGTTACACTCAATGTGGTTTTGTTACTTGCTTGTATTACTTAGAAAATTCAGCACAAAGTCAACATTTCCAATTATCTTCACTAACTGTTCTAGAACGTGATTTTTTAATGCTGTATATTGTTTTGTCGAGTGATTATAACTAACTTACTAAAATATTCCCCTATTGTGGTTATTAAATTTTGGTTTACTCTTCTTACAAGCACCTACAATGGAGACCGATGTGGGGCTCAAACTCATGACTGTGAGATCAAGACCTGAGCCAAGATCAAGAGTCAGACACTTAACCAACTGAGACACCCAGGTGACCCTAAGTACCTACATCTTTAAACATCATTTTATGGGGGCAAATTTATAAGAATAAAACACCTTTTAAACTTTCAATGTTCACTGCCACTTCATACTATATAACAGTAATGTGAGTTTCATTTCTAAATATCCTCATCCAGACTGGACATTATTCCTTCTAGACATCTCAGCTGTACTGATAAGTTAAAAAAAAAAAAGCTAAATATAAATTTATTATCGTCTTAATTTTCAACAAAATTATTCTAAATAATGTGCTTATGAATTCTGCCAGGAAGGTGGTGGTGGTGCCGCTGCTGCTTCTTCAAGATTTTATTTATTTATTTTTGTAAGAGAGAGGGAGAACAATTGGGGGGGAGGGGCAGATGGAGAGGGAGAAGTGGACTCCCGGGTTAAGCAGGGAGACTGATGTGGGGCCCAATCCCAGGACCCTGGGATCATGACCTGAGCCAAAAGCAGACGCTTAACTGACTGAACCACCCAGGCACCCCTGCCTGGAAGCTTCTTAATTCTGTTATATATCGAAGTGTTCTTTTTTTAAAAAGATTAGTTTATTTATTTTAGAGAAAGAGCATGACTGGGAGGGGCAGAGGAAGAGGGAATCTTAAGCAGACTCCGTGCTGACTGCAGATCCCAACTTAGGGCTCGATCCCAAGACCCTGTGATCACAACCTGAGCCAAAACCAAAAGTCAGCCATTTAACTGACATATGATACCACCCAGGCACCCCTTGAATATTTTTAAAAATATGTTATCAAAATTCAAGAGCTCCTGGGTGGCTCAGTCAGTTTGAAGTCCAACTCTTCGTTCAGTTCAGATCATGATCTCAGGGTTACCAGACCAAGCCCTATGAAGGGCTCTGCGCTCAGTGGGGAGTCTGCTCGGGACTCTCGTCCTCTCCCTCTCCCTCTCCCCCTTCTCCCACTCATGCTGTCTCTCTCTCTAAAATAAATAAATAAATCTTTGGGGCGCCTGGGTGGCACAGCGGTTAAGCGTCTGCCTTCAGCTCCGGGCGTGATCCTGGCGTTCCGGGATCGAGCCCCACATCAGGCTCCTCTGCTATGAGCCTGCTTCTTCCTCTCCCACTACCCCTGCTTGTGTTCCCTCTCTCGCTGGCTGTCTCTATCTCTGTCCAATAAATAAAAAAAAAAAAAAATCTTTAAAAAAAAAATAAATACATAAATAAATAAATCTTTAAGAAAATAAAATAAAACATGTTATCAAAATTTACCATCTTTTTTCAAGAGACTCTATTAACTAATTGCTTTATTAATCTATCCACAACCAGAAAGTATTATTTGGGAAATTTTTTTTGTCCACAGAGAAGAAATTATTTTTCCCTTTCTATCTTTTTATACTAGTCACTCAAACCCTGCTTAGCTAGTTCCATGCTATACAGAGAGAGTAAGATTCTAAAACTCTTGAGAATCTACAAACTCTAATTCTCTCAATCACCTCCAAATTTCATCAAACCCTACAGGTTTATTACAAATATCTACATAGATATTTGTGTCAACCTAAAGCAAAATACCAGTATGCCCAATCTTTTCACTAAATTGACTTTTAAAATGATTAGATCAATAGGTTGATTTTTTTTTCCCTGAACATATGTCCTAATTTTAATTAAATCTTCCATCCCTATGGCTAGCTTTGATTCTTAACAAACCCATCAGGAATGCTGTCTAGAATCCTATCCAGAATCCTGATGGAGAATAAATATAAACATATATATATGACTATATCTAGAAAAAGCGATCTCTCTTTCTGTGTGTGTGTGTCTGTCTGTCTCTTTCCCCACAAAATATATTTCTCCCCATTCTGTAAATTCCATATTCCCTTAGGGACCTGTGTCTTTCTCATGTACTTACTAGGCATTACCCATTGGTTCAAACTACTTTATTCCTTATATTATTCCTTACATTACATTCCTTTTTTCTATACATTATCTAATGAGAACAAAAAAAGGTTGTTTCTTAGATTATGTAAATGAAAAAAGAAAGTGTGTCAGTTTATCTTATATGAAAGAATGTCATTTGTCTCAGATGAGTTGTAAAATAATAACAATGTCATCATACATTCACAGAGTGCTTTGCCATTTGCCAAGTACACTCACACAAAGCTTAATGTCCCATTCTTAAAAATGAGCTTAGGACAAGTTGTACAGGAGAGAATTGGAGGGGCTAGGTGTTACCATACCCAATGCCATAACTGTGACTCTGACCCATTCTTCCTCCACTTTAACAAACTGTGAGTTCCTATCTGCAGTTGTTGAGTGGTCTCACACTGGCCACCCTCCCCCTTCCAAACCAACCCACTAAAGTATCACCTTGTATTTATCCTCCCTAATAAGTCCCACTCTCCCCATTTTATTGAAAAGGAACTGAGGTTCTAAGAACATGAGGGATTCACCTCACATTACACTACTAAAAATATAAGAATATTAGAACTTGAATTTGTACCTTCTGAATCCAGTGCTTTTCCTATGTGACATCTCCATAAACTTCCAACTACCAGAGTTCTATTAGCATTGCTCAACTATTTCAGAACTATATTTAACTATATTTATCTTTTTTTCTTTTAAGTAGGCTCCACACCCAATGTAGGGTTTGAACTCACAACCCTGAGATCAAGAGCTGCACACTCTACCAACTAAGCCAGCCAGGAGTCCCATGTTTAACTTTAAATGTAAATTTTCTATGAGAATAGTGAAAGTATAAAAGTTGTTCCTAGGCCATCATGTAATAAATGTTATTGAAAATCAAATTAAAATTAGTCCGTGAGGTTATAATGCAGGGTCAGCACAAAGAAATCCCCACTGACTTACAACTTCCACACTTTAATTATGGGGCAAGCATTTCAAAATATATCTATAGTGACAGCAACTTAGAATGCAAGATTCATTATATAAATATTTAGCATTATTAGTGTAAAATGTATGTATACCAAACTCATATTCCCATTGCTTAGACTCATGCATAGTACGTGAAGAAATTATCTATTAGCTAAATTGATTATTCAATTAAAATATATGCTCCCAAATATTTTATGTAATGGAAAGTTTCTATAAAAGTCTTGATCATAAAATGTGCCAGTATGCAGTGTACTGCTATGATAACCTTAACTGAAATTTCCAGAAAAATGGCAAATAAAGAAAAAAAGTAAAAAAAATATTACCTGGCACAATCTTCAAACATTTAAACAAACAAACAAAAAGTCATGTTAATAAAACTGACTATCCCTACATACATCCATAAACATATTAAGTTATTATAATGCATCTGAAAATAATTGTCTGATTTAAAATGGATTGATAAAGATGTGCCTGACCTGTGCACATCAAATTTTGGGGGGGAATAACACTTGCTATGGAAAAATACAAAATAATATAATATCTTGCACACTGCATATAGCTAAAACTACATATTGCCTGGTTTTGGTGGAATCAGGCTCTGCATGGTTCCACCTATGGTCCTCATTGATAATTATTAATAATTATTTTGATATCAAAAGCAATAGATGCAAACCATTCTTACCACCTTGTTCCCTCTCCCTCATCCACCCACCTGAACATTCCTTCCTTCTGTATTCATTCATTACCTTAGTGGTTTCACAAGCTGTAAGGCAAAACTTGCGGTTTTTAGTTCAGTCAAAATCCATTTTCCTTTCTCTTGGAAACAGGACCCCAACTTTTCCTTAAGGAACCCTTTCCCGTTATTCTCATAACAGAGAATGGATGTTCGTGGGTACAGTGATGAGTTCAGAGGTGGTGCCCAATTAAACTTTTCAGGGAAGGGGAGGAAAGCTCTCTATTTTCTGCTGTACTTGACACTTGAAAGATGTAGGACTGCTTTTGCTGTCAGCCTTGTGCCCATCACCTACAGCTTGAGAATAAATCTGTCATGGAGGATATGAATCCAAGAGATAAAGAGAGGTCAGGAAATGGTGGCATGTTTTGGATGCTTACATCTCAGCCAAATGTTACTCCTGACTTTTTAGTTACAAACCAACACTTTATTTTTTGCCCCAATACATTATTTTTTTCTTTTTCTTTTCTTTTTTTTTTTAAAGATTTTATTTATTTATTTGACAGAGACAGCCAGCGAGAGAGGAAACACAAGCAGGGGGAGTGGGAGAGGAAGAAGCAGGCTTCCAGCGGAGGAGCCTGATGTGGGGCTCGATCCCACAACGCCGGGATCACGCCCTGAGCCGAAGGCAGATGCTTAACGACTGTGCTACCCAGGCGCCCCCAATACATTATTTTTTCTTAACCTGTGTTGAGTGGTACATCATCAACCAAAAGAATTGTTTTTCAATCCTTCTCAGGGGCCCTTGCTAATCATAGCAATTCTGCTTTGATTTCCCCTTCTCCCTTCTGTCTTCTCCTTATGGATATTCATTTGATGATCAGTTTCTGTCTGTTTTCCTTCCAAGATGCCTCAAAAATCAATCCCCCTCTTTCCATGATCCTCATCCCCCACCAGCTTCTAGACTCTCATGATCTTTTCCCTAGACTATTGCGATCACTTTCAATCAGGTTCAATGCTCTCTAATTCATCCTTCACAATGATGACAGTGGTGTCTACCTAACATGAAAGATGGAAGAACTCAATTTATCTGGGGCTCCCTATTACAAAAATAAATAAATAAACACAAAAAGATAACAACAACAAAACAAAGGGACTGTTTAGTCTGGTATCTAAATCTCTATCTTTTCCTCTTCTATTCCTATCTTTCCAGATTTTTCTCTCCCACTGACTCTATTTATGCTCCATGTCCCCGCTCACTATTTCCAGGCCATAGTAGTTAGTTCCACATCTCTATGGAATATCTATGGAGTATCTTTTGCCAGGAAAGAGTTCTATTCTTGTCTCCACCTGCCTAACCTCTATTTTGAGACACAGTTCAAAATTTGCTTTTTTATTCTGTGAGGACTTCTCTAATGTGCCAGGTAAAATTATTACAATCTTATTTATATGTAACACCATAATGATAGTAAGTACTGTATTACAAGTTATGTTACTTTTCCACTCAGATTTTAAATTCCTTAATAGCAGAGACTAAATTTCACCTATCTTTTTCCACCTTCCAGTAGAGAGAACTATGTTTTATATAAGACATTAATTAGCACAATCGCCATTACCTGAATGTTTGAATGGAAAAATACATTTTTCAAAAAACAGAAAAGACCAAAAATAAGAATCGAAAATGTCCCATAAAAGTACTGACACATTTCCCTGAAGTTTGACAAGGTGGTTGAGAAAACTCCTGTTTTAATAATGCAGGATGAAAATTACTGTGTTCAGAATCTTTCCACACCACATTAAAGCACAGAAGTGCTTATTGTCCCATTATTTCATATAGAAAACAAAAATCAGAGAATTCAAGAACCAAGTGAGACTTCAAACAGTGGACCTACTCATCCAAATACAGGGTTCTAGTAACAGTGTTTATGATAATAATATTTTTAAAGAGGAACTGATCACATTTCTCTCTCTACTGGTTTAACCCTCAGTGACTTTCCTTTCCATCACTAACATTTACCTCTTCATATGGTTATTTCCCAGCAAGCTCATAAGAAGCTCTTATTTCACCTGTGATAAAAAAAAAAAATCTTTGCTGTGATTTGAGTACCTACCAATGAATCCACTATTTGACCCTGTGCCTGGAAACAATGAGATTATAAAACAGTGTTACTGCCTCCAGAAGAAGAAACCAAAGCAGCCCCTTCTAGAAAATGGATGAGAATCAGCAAAAAAGCAGCCTGATGGGTGACTACTCCTTGTGGTCTGTGACTCAACTGAACTATCTGAACTTAACCTCAATGGGTTTTGTGGGTCAACACAGCTCCTGAAAACCACAAACAGATCTGGGGTTCAGCGACTGGCCAGCGCCAAACTACCCAACCACCCAATCCAGAAATGACAAGTTAAAGACATGTTTGAACCAACCAGCCTCTTTCCTTTGTGAAATCTAAAGCCTTTGCAAAGGACACCTTTACCTTGGTTGGAGAGATGGTACTTTCAGGGACTGTTTTCCTGTGCAAATACCCATGTACAAGCCAATTCACAATTCCCTCATATTATCTGATACTCTAAGGCTCATCCAGCATAGCTGTATATTGGATAAAATTTTCCTGCCTTAACCAGCACTAAACTCAGCTTAATACTCTCTTTATACTGATTTTATCACTTGATTATTGTCCAAAGAGTCATAAGTTGTTAAAATTACTTCAATTCAGGCTATCATACTAGGCCAAACCTTTCAATTGTACAGATAATGCAGAGCTTTTGTACAGAAGTTCAGTTTAGTGATGTCAGAACACATACTAACATCAGGGGGCTTAAGCTGAGCAGGGCATGCATGCACCCTTGGGTAGGAGGATGAAGCATTTCATAGTGATTAAAATTATCTGCAACAGTTACCATACAAATGTGGCTGAAATTTACAACAACCTCCCCAGGCCCAATCTTCTATCTACTCTGTTATAAGTCTTCTTATTAATTTTAGCAAGTCAGAAGCAGACAGTTGGAACAGTAAGGCAAAAGACAATACTCTTTCTGGCATCCATCGATGTTTAAAGAGAAAACCTTTTTAGAAACACTAAAGTACATATTTATGAAGACAAAGAGTCAACCTTTTTTTTTTTTAACCAGGGAACTACTATTTTAATATGTTTTTCTCTATGTACATATAATATATAAGGAATGACAAAAGCATAATATTGTAGACACCTGAGTCATAGGTTTAATGTCTACATTTAAAAAGTGGCAAGTTTAAGAAACAAAATTACAGCTATAACAGCCTTTCATTTGCTTTATAGACCTGAATTACTAGCATTTCTAATACAACAGTTATTACAGGACTATGAGATCATGAAGCATTCAAAAAGTGGGTTGATGGAAAGGTGCTAATTAATATAATCTTATAAAATTATTATTATTATTATTACTAACAACAATACTAATAATGAGTGATATGAAATACATATAAAATACAGTTCTACCATCTGACTTATTTTCTATTATGATTCTCATAGCAATTTTAAGCTGCAAAAGTTTGAGTTTGTTGTTTTTTTATATGACAGATTTAGATTGGTAAAAATAATTATAAAAGCCTCCCTCCTTAATAGAACTTTAATTACACATTTTATTAATCACATCAACAGTCTCTTGTTTCGCTTAATCAATTTCATATCCTTTTTTTAAAAAGTTTTGAAAATATTTTTAGGAGTAGTCTACTCCCCTATTTCTTGTGAAGAGAACATTCAACATGCAGAAGTAAAATACTCTTTCAAACATTGTAATCTATAAATTATGCAACTTCTCCTTGGCTACAGATCAAAATTAAACAAACACAACATTTTGGCGAAAAAGGAAAACACTGGGTCAGATAACTTTTATGAAGGGTAATCACAAGAAGACTAGAAGTTTCATTCCAGTTATTATATTTATAAATTTTTTGTAAATGTAGCTCATAGTGCATGTAGAAACACAGCCAGTCTAAAGAAAAAACAAATATAAAGATCATTTTATTCCATTCCCTCCTTTTAAGAGTTAAGGGAATAGAGTGAATGACACATTGGAGAAAAATAGGTCCAAGGCATGAGTCCCTTGACAGAAGTCTTATTGCACACGAAACTTCGAATCATAATCATTTCAGTTAATGTACTTTGAAACCAGCAGAATTAAAGAGATGGTAACATTAGGAAAATCCCATGTTGTTATTTTTTTAAGTAAAATTTAGTTTTGAACAATGTAGAAAGTTGTGGCCAAAGAAGGATTTTTTTAATGCTCTCTTCTAATTTTGTCCCTCGCCAATTTTCTAAATTCTAAGATTTACTTTCACTATTTTTTCAAAATATTCTTCTTTTGTGATTTCTGCAATTTCTTGCATTTCATAGATCACATTTAAAATGTTTTATTAAAATCTGGGTGGCAGAGGAGGAAAATAACATTGGTTCAAAATGTTTCTCTGCTGTTAAGGAGGCCATTTAATAAAATATAAATTCTCTCCTCCAAGGAAATATCTTTAAAAGGACCTATATCAGTGAAAGTAAGTAAGCTCCGTATCAGCATTATCCAACAGAAATACAGTGTGAGCCATGTATGTAATTTTAAATGTTTTAATGGTCACATTAAAAAAAGTTACAAGAAACAGATGAAATTAATTTTAATAGTATATTTTACTTATACCAATATGTCCAACATATTCTCATTTCACCATGTAACCATTATAAATTGTTAAAGAGATATTATGTATTATTTTTACACATTAAGTCAGAAATCCGGTGTGTATTTTATATCCCTAGCACATTGCAACTCACACTTAGCCACCCTTCAAGTGTTCATTAGCTCTTGTATTGGACAGCATGGCTGTAGATGATTGTGATAAATCATGAGTTTGCTAGGGCTCTAGTACCACTCTAGAGCTAGTCAAGACCCTTGTGCTACCACAACAGGACATTGGAGCACACTGACCTTCCTCTCACCACTGATCCCCTAGGGAGTTGGTGAAGAACCTTTACCTCTTAATTTTCATCAACAAGTTGCAATGTAGAAATTAAATGGAGAAACTCAAAATTAAAGAAATTAAGGTGTTTATGTAGAACAGATCTAGGGTGAATTTCCTTTACCTGGCCACACCTGAAGAACCTTGCCTGGGAGCCTTTCCTCAGCACTAGCTTTCAAATTCCATCTATCCTTTGTGATTTCGTCTCTTCACATGGATTATTTGATCGTCTTTGTATCCCCGGCACACAGCACATAGCTGTCTCTTGATAGGTGCCTGCGTCTGTTATACTGACCTGATCTAATTAGAATCTATAAATATGAGTAAAGAGGTAGAACTTGGTGCCCCTTCAATTAAAAGAAAATTCATTCTACAGATGTATTGTTCTTACCCTAGAGAAGTACCTCACAGGAGTACTTACAAATAAAAGCCAATCAGTGAGTTTAGACAAGTTACTTAAGCTCTTTAAGCCTCCATTTCCTTATCTGTAAACTTTAGGAAAAGAATACAGTAATGCCTAACTCACAGGCCATTGTTGAGGCTACATTAGGTAAGGCATAGATCACATGCTTAGCAAGGGACCAGCACCTGGTTAATGCTCAAGAAATGGTAGCTATTCATATAAACATGCTTGATGTTTAAAAGATGAGTAAAGGATACAGTAGAATAATGGTAGATAATATACCTGTCATTTCCCAAAGCTTGAAAAAATGTGAATGATGTTGATGACTATTTATTTTACCATAATAAACAGAATTTGAGATACATGGTCACTCTAAAAAGAGGTGATGATTCTACTTCCTGCCAAGTCATTGGGTATAAATGACTTAGTGGCCCATATTCTTTGAAGCACCCTAATTTACTGTCCAAGATATCTCTGGTCCTTTTCTGTCTGGAGACATCAATGCTGACCGCAACACCACATAGGTGGAGAACAGAATGTAGAGTCAGGCTCAATGACTGAAGCTCCATTCCTGCCACACGTTATCAGAATCACCTTCAAAACATCATTTGGATCTGGAGACTTCAAACTCCTTCCATTGTTTATGCTCTTTAGAACCTACATGCTAGTTCAAAGGCTTGGGAACCCAGGTATGGTTTGCAGAATTGTATCAATGTATGCATGCTTTTATCAGATACTTTAACAATTATAATAATGACCGCGCTGTAATGAACATTTGGGAGGCAAGGGCTAGTTGAATTGCAGGAAACTTTTAGAGTAAAGAGAGTTTCTTCTTGTGGGACAGGAACCCAAGCTAAGTGCTCAAGGAGCTAGATCTAGTCTCTATACTTGTACCTATTTCAACAAAATATAATCACACGCACTGATTTATTTATTTTCTTAAGTCAATTTTATGAGCTTCCACCTTTTTAAGCACATTAGTTTTCTTAACCAGTCCTTTTCCTGCCTATAATGCAATAGCAATATGCAAGTCAATCCAACAAAAGTTATTACATTCACCAAATTATTGGGAAGTAGATCCATTTCTAAACTCATTTAGTAGCTTGACCCATTCATGTCTATAGCCACCAATGTCAAGGCAATACTATCTCTCTAACAGGCATGTCCAAATTATTTAAAAGGATAATTAGAGTCAGAACACCCTGGTGCTAAACTCACACTGCTTCTTAGAACCTCTTGTAACTGGCACAAGCCCTTCAAATTTAGTAAGCTTTATTTTCCTCATAGGTAAGCACAGTTAGTCTTTCTTTTTCCATGTGCCACATATAATGGTTAGGAGAGCCACATGAGAAATTGTTATGCACCCTAGAGATATATAGTCATTATTTTATTTTTTAAAAATTTAATTTCAATTTTTTTACATTTATTTAATCACAATATGACATATTTTGGATAGATGAACCAAAGATTCATATAAAAATATTAATATCTATTTATTTCAGAAGTGGAGGTTAATGAGTCCACTTAAAAATAATATCCCCTTTTTAAACATTTTGTCATTCTTTTTCAAATCACATGTATGCACTGTCCCAATTTCCTTCACGTGAAAATTATGCATTGGAAGTAGGTAGTGCAAACAGTATTATTTTCATTCTTCAGATGTCAAAGCTGAGGCAAGGAAAGCAACTTAATCAGCCTAACTTAGATTTCCACTAAACAACAATGACAACAACAAAATCAGCCTTGCAAGAAATTTCCACTCCAACACTCATTTTCTGCTATCATAATTTTTCCAGGGTCAGATTCTTATAGCAATTTTCTAGGTTCATAATTACCTTAGTTGCATGCACAATTTGGGTAGTTAAGTAATTACTTGATTTGCACATGCAAATACTGCAATCATTGGCACATAAAAATAATGTCCTTTAAACATTTGGGTCCAATGGAGGACAAATGGTCAGGAAAATCAAAATTCCTGTGGTTCCCACAAGGGATAACTATGAACAGAAAACATTACAAGCCTTTCTCAAATGTTTAGAGAATTGGCTCACTTTAACCTAGAGAAAAGAAGCAACATGGTGGCATTCTTACTTCAAACGCCTCCTCCCTATACAAAGAAGGTTTCCAGATACTGACAGGCTATCTGGAACCATAAAAAGTCTGAACTTAGATTAGAACACCTGAGTGTAAAATACAGTCGCACCATTGGTGGGATTAGGGAGATTTAAGCAAATCACCTAATCCCTAAACCATTTAATACTAATATCTAAAATGTGGATAATAATATCAACCTTATAGGGTTGAAAAGAGGAATAAATGAGATCAATTTTATGAAACTGTAAACTTTGTAAACCTGGACAAACAGAACAGATTATTATTAGGTTTGAGGTGTATATGATGCTATCAAATCAAAGGAGCAGACACACATTGGGGTTATTTTAGTGAACAACAAGCTGCCTCTAAGGAAGCTTAGTAATTTTAGCACATTTAGGAGTATAGCACGGAAGAGTTGCAATCTTCCTTTTATACCCAGAATTGATGTGGCATTTGTGTTAGTCCTGTATCAAGTTTTTGATTCCATAATTGAAAGTGGATGGCAGAGAAGCTGGCAAGAATTTCAAGGAGAGCAAAAATACTGTTTAAAAGCTAGGCCCTCTAATGAAAAATAAGGGGACAAGATACTTTTCACTATCCCTCAAAATTGATGAAAACTTAGGGAAAACTTGCGACAGCTTTTGAGGGATATGAAACACTGTTATACATATGAGATGAAGAGAGAGCATTAGCTGAAAAACACAGCCAGAGAAATGTATGTATGATACTGTGCAGAACTGCCTGAAACTGAAGTTAACAAGGCATCAGAAAATGTTCATCAGAGAATTTGAATTGTTTTCTTGGGGATGATTAACAGAAATATTTATAACTTTTGATATGCTCAACCTATGAGAAGACTAAAAAATGATCTGACGGACATGTTGAAAGATTTTGCAAGAGATGTGATTTTAGAATTGTCACATTTTATCCTCCTGTTGCTCACAAAGAAAAACCACTTTGTTGAAAATGTGCAGCAATGTCCTTTTTCTAATTCAGAAAGCAGTGTGATCCCATGGAGGAGTGGTTTTGGGGAGAGACAGACATCATTATACTTTTGTCCCATCACCAGATGGGTGCATGCATGGATCTGGCAAAATATTAATACTTAACCTCTTGAACTCTTCAGTTTGAAAATATCTAAAACATTCTGAAATTCCTAAAGTGAAGCACAGAGGGATATCACACACAGGCTGTATCAGGATTCCAGCAGTATCACCAAGACCCAGTTTCCTTCTGTCTCTCAGATACATCCAGATGGCTACATATGGTGGGAGGATGACAGAAGTAACTCCAGCCTGTCCTCCTGACTCAAGGACGGGGGACGGAAAACTGTTCCATAAAATGTGTATTTTATTTCATGGATTCTGATCGGTCCAAATGCAATCACAGCAAGCAAGGAGTCTGAGAGATCTGACTCTGCCAGAACATATGAGCTCAATTTTGAAGAAGGGATGATATCCCGAAGGAATTCTGCATATGTTTTTCCAGAACTCTGGGAAATAGATGCTGGTGGCAGAAACAATAGATACCTAATACAAGAGATTTAGGGATAAACCTATCTGGGCGCATGATAGTGAATGGGAGGGCTTCTTTGATAACTTTTCCAAGGTTCCAAAGTTCTTATCTTCACTTTTATCACGTTACTCACAAGGAGAATCTGCATTCATCAAATGTTGGCCCTCATCAGGGGTCTCCAGACACTTTCAATTCCACAAGGAAGCAGTGCAGTTCCCTGGAATGGGCAAGCCCGAAAGCCAAAGCCATGCGGGGGTCATATTCCACACCTTTCATTTAGTGGTTATGTGCCCTTGTGAAAGTTGCTAACCTCTGTATGTCTTAGAAATCTTAGCAGTAAAACAGGAATAACAAGACCTATTCTAAGGATCATGGTAAGTACTGGAGATAAAAGAAGATCATACCACTGGTTCTGTTAGGTAGTGGATCCTCAATAAGTGGAAATGATTACTCAACACAATTTGGTCCAGGTCTGTCTTGTGATCTATTTCTTGGGCTTCCTCTCCCACCCTCACCACTACATCCCATCCAAATGTCGATATTCAAAGGGGCCCTCATCAGACTTTCAGGATTCAGAGGAAGTCCGTGGTCCAAACAGAGCCAGAGGCGCAGCACATCAGTGTGTGAAGCACTGAATGGGCACTACTGGGCAAAGACCAAGGACAGAAAGGTTGCCATTATAGAATAAGTCCTCATCACTCCAGCTGTTGAAGATTTCTCTGAAGTGCTGAAACACACTTACGAAATTCAGAGAAAGAAACAAAATTCAAGTGTTTAATGAAATGAGAGCTCTGTAGGAAAGCTGGTTCACTAAAAATTAGTTGTTCCTTATTTATCAGCAAATGACCAGCTGCAACAGGTTGACCTGGAACCTCTTGCTACTTGACCTCATCAGCAACCACCCTGCAATAGGTCACCATTGCTTAATTAGACAAGGGAGTTTTCAAATGTAATCTCTTTGCACTCAGCAGGCCTTGGGTCAAACAGAATCTGACTAACCTGCAGCTTGTGTTTACACAGCTTCCAACAGTTCAAAAAGCCAAGGGAAGATCAGAAGCTTATCTTCCAGCCAACAGGGGAGGGAGGGTAAGTGGAATTTGACAGAAGGTTGTAATCATCCACATTGGGGGTTGAGGGGAAGGCCTGCTCATCTGTTTTTAAGCGTGTCAGGACAAGACGTTACATTTCTAGAAACCCAGATGCAGAAAAAGGTGGGCAGATGCCATTCTTGTGGTTTAATTAAGAAGGAAAGTAAAGATCTAACATAAGGCCAGTTCTCTTAGCTGGGCCTCCTCTTGAGAAGGGTAGAGGCGGGGGAGGCTGGTGGAGAGGATGAGCCCAGTGGGATGTGCTGGCCAGCGCGTGGCAGCTGTTCACGGTGAATCCTATTCTAGCTCATGGCCATATGTTCCAGCCCTTTTGGAAAATTACCTCCAAATAACAGATCACGAAAGAGCAACTCCAACAAGCCCTATAATTTAGTCCCAAGAGGAAATTCTTCATTCATCAAGTGTACAGGAGGCTAAATTAGTTCTATACCCACGTGGGCCCTGGTTGGCAATTTTGTGATGGTAAGCCCTACCTTGGGGAGGAGTCCAGCCAGAAGAGATGGTGGCCAAGGCCGGCCTGTTGCCCAGCTGGGTCAGACCACATACTGTACCACAGATTGGGTAGAGTTCCTGGGGAATATCTCTGGGACATCGTCCCTGTCACTATTTTTTTTTTCAGATGCACATTTTTAGGGTTTGTGGGGAATGAGTGAATCTGCTCCATCTCAGCTTGAGGTTGCCCAAGCATTCTTCACCAGAAGGCAGACTAGACTTGTCAGAGTGCAAGGTGGGATTAAAGCTAAATATAACCTTTAAAATATGCTTCCATTCATTCGCAGTTAATAAGCCAATACACCAAATAATTATAAGTACACTTATATATTATACACAGATTTTTTTTTTAATTTGCTGGTTTGTGTTGTTTGCTTTTGTTCTATGAATCTATTCATCACCTGGAGTCCAGCTCCACTGTTAGTGCTCATTAAAAATGAAACAAAACACCTTACAAAACACTCAAGAATATTGACTGAGAGGACATCTCTTTTCCTCCAGCCAAATCTTTATTTTTATGGACTTTGTTTTTTCTTTTAATTGAGAGGTAGCTGAATTCCTCAGCTGTACTGAACATTTCAGGAGTCTATAAATAAGCCAGAAGTTTTCTTTGTGCCTAATCAACAGGTTGCCTAAAACAAGACACTTTTTTACATTCCCTACATTTTAAGAATTATGTTGCTAAAATTGGCCTACATTCTGAAGTCAAAAATCTTGTTCCTCTTCTTAGAAATCGGCTTCACTGCCTCCATCTAGGAATCGGAATAAAATGACATGCTTCTCCTCCCGGTATCTTTTCAGTAATCTCAAAAATGCCACCTTCATTTGTATCTGAGAGACTTCATTATGCTTAGATTTTATGAGCAGCCATTCTTTCTGTAAATCAAGTCGGCTCTGTGAATTCATGAACCATGACACGCAGGACATATTTGAAAAGGTTTACTAATTTGGGGACAAAATGATTCTGTAGAAATAGAACATAAATGCTTTCACAAATAGTAAAGCAACAATTCAAAAGTAAAATTAGAATGAAAGTGCTACATTTTATATATATATAAATAAGTTCAAATAAGACTATGCAAATAGAGTTTGTTGATTGGTACAACTTTGTCCAACTATTTATTTCCTGTTTTCTGTTCCCCGGTGCCCCTAAAGACTGATGCTGGCATTACATGTCTAAATTTGAACTCACAGAACGTAAAAATGTGTCAGTTATGTGAAGGACAGAACTCTCTGCTCTGAAAAAAAAAATTCTCACTAGAGAAATTCTTTAAAGTACACTGAAAAAAATCTCTGAAAATGATTGTACTGTATTTATTATCAATCATGCAGACTAAGAAAAGTAGTTTAATATATACAACTTAGTCAAGGTATTCATGTCCAAAGAGGAATTTCCATCATCAAAGACTTATCTACTTTCTTAATTTCTATTCACAATTTTTTTTTTCCTTAGAGGGAGCAGGCAAGAAGAAGACTTGGAACTCACTACAAACCATACATGGTCAGAGTAGAGGAGAGGATAAAGCTGAATTCATTGCTCCCTCACCTGGGTGCCCTGAGTTTAGTATGTATTTGACAATTCACCATTTAAATGGCAAACAGAAGCAGGGCTACTGATTAAATCTGTGAGATAAGCCAAGAATCAGGTTAGTATTCCGGACATCATTCAAAGTCAGATAAAAATATTAGAGCATAGGGGCATCTGGGTGGCTCAGTTGGTTAAGCATCTGAGTCTTGATCTCAGCTCAGGTCTTGATCTCAGGGTCATGAGTTCAAGCCGCGCACTGAGCTCCATGCTGGGCGTGAAGCCTACTTAAAAAAAGAGAGAGAGAGAGAGCGCGCGCGCGTAACCACTGGTCTTGACTCACATCATAGAGGCTGTAAATCCCAGGCACACAGGGTCAGGGACACCATAGAGACACAGATCCTGAGTATGTCAAACAGAAGGTAAAAGTCAAGAAAGAGGTAAAATTTCTGTCCTCTTTTGACCAGTGCATTACCCATTTTTCATGTTGGACATCTACATTGAACAAAATCTCTACACATTGTTATTTTCTGGCAAGAGGTCTCCTCCAAGAAGTACATCAGTTTGTGATGAAGAAATAAAAGATTCTGAAGCATGACGTCTTCACACTACTAAGAGAAACTTGTGGGTGTGGAAGCAAGAAAAAGTCTGTCTCAATATGACTGCAATATATGCTTTCATTTATTTCACAATCTCTGGCCATTCATTATATACCCAGGTACTATTCTATCTGATGATGATATCCAGGGAATAAGACAGATAAAGTACCTAGGTTTTTCTTCAAGTGGGCTCAAGTGTTTGTGAGTTTGATAGGGAAGAGACAGTCAAAAAGAAAATAAATCTGCCAACAAGATCAAATGATATTGTGACATGCACGATTGGGAACAGACTCATGTGCCAGAAAGTGACTTGATGGCTGCTGCAGATGAGTGGTCACAGAAGGCTTCTCCCGGGAGGTGACATCTAAGCTGAGACCTGAATGACAAGGAAATGTAAGCCATGTGAAGAACGGGGGTAAGAGGGCAGGCAAAGGAAACAGCAAGTGCAGAGTCCTAAAGGCAGGAATGAGCTTGGTCTATTCTGGTAAAGAAGAGTGTGCTAGGGCCTTGTAAGGAAGGAGAGATCATACCAGAGATAAGCAAGGACCAGAGCATACACAGCCTCATCAGCCTAGGTGATGGCATGGCTTTTAAGCACCATGACAAAGTACTACAGGGTTTTAATTTGGAAAATGCCATGACATGATTTAGAATTTTGGAATATTACTCAGGCTGCTGTGCCAGAGAGTACTGAAGAAGACCCACTGGAAAAAAGAAGAGGCTATCACAGTGGTCCAGGCAAGAAAAAATGGTGCTTGTACAGGAACTGTGGCAATGAAAAATATGAGTCCATGTATGTAGGACATACTTTCTTAGTAACACAGGTAACTTTTTGTTGATAAGCAGGATGTCACATAAAGGGAAGGAATATTCAAAGTTTCATGTTTGAGAAGGACTATTTGGCTCTTTTCTACCTAATGTGTTCCGCCTATTCTACCCACTGACAGAGGAAACGTTAACAAAATTACATTCATAAAATCTTTTCCTTAGTGCTTAGCAGTCTATATTTCAACAGAATTTCACATCCTTTACATCATATTTCAAATAAGAATGGTATGTTTCTCTTAGGACAATAAAAGACCATGATTTATATGGCTGTTTAAAATTTTCAAATAAAAGCTTGGCAGTCAGCACAAGACATAAGCAATTTCATCTCACAATACATTCCTTTAAATGACATTTTGTTCAGCAAGAAGAAAACCAAAATGATGCTTACTCTGACTATAAATTGTAGAAATCGGAAAATGGTCTTCATGTAGAGCTGATCAGCACTGAGCACAGACGACATGCCATGAGAATCCATAGTGTGAAAGAAATGCATGTATTGCTTGGATCTCTGAGGAGTATGTGGATGGGAAGGTGCTCTGCCATCTCTTGAACTAGGTAGATGTTTCCAGGAGGCTTTGTTACCTGACCACGTGGCAAGCTCTCTAGAACAGTGTTGTCTAGTAGGAACATGATGTGAACTACATATGTAAATTTACATTTTCTAGTACTCATCAAAATTTTTTAAAAAGTGAAGTCAGTTTTAATAAAATATTACATTTAACCCAGTATATCTGAGATATAATCACTTCAATTTGTGATTACCATGAAAATTGTTAATGACATATTTTACATTCTTTTTTCATACTAAAACTTTGAAATTAGATGTATAATTACCTCAATTGGACTAGTCACATTTCAAGTGTTCACAAGCCACATGTGGCTAATGGCTACTGTATTAGACATCACAGTTCTAGAATACATATTATCTCCTGTCAGCAACAATTTGCTCTCAAATATCCAAGAAGAAAATAACTTATGTCCCATCATAGACGTGAGCTATTGGTAGTTCATAAACAGGCAGCTAATAACTGCCTAAAAGATCTTCAGTGATACAGCATAAAAAAAGACAACCCTGACCTTTGAGAAAATACAGCTACATTTTAATAACTCACGGCTTCATTCCGACTATGTTTTGAAGTTTCAACTCTTTGCTTTATTACACTTGGAACTGAAAAAAGGGACAAAGGGAAAAAAAAAGAAAAATTAAAAGCTGATTTTTTAAATTTTTCTTTTTAAAGGATAAAGCTGCAAAGGGACAATAAAATTATCCCTAAAGTATTTTTCAGAGCTATGGAACATCTATGTCTGAACTTCCCCTTCCATGTTTAAATGACTATAGCTAGTGGTGTCTCAAGGAAGAGAATCTGTATGACAAGATTGCAGCTAGATGCCAAAAGAGGTATTTTGGTATTTCCAGGCTGCAGGGAGGTGATATGATTCCTTTGGCACCACAGTAAGGGCAGATGGCATACAGATAAATAGTCCATGGCTCCTGACACAAGGCTCTGTATCAGCGTCATCAGCACCATTGTTACCAGGTGTGTGCTGGGATGGGCTTGATGACCAACATCCTTGCAAGCTAAGAGGCTTCGTGAACTTCTTACGCAAGGAGACATGAAGTGATGATGCCATGTAGTTTCTCCAAAATCAGTCTGAATACCATATTTACAATTACAATTTATTAAGACTGCAGTAACTCTTTTTCTTTTTCTTTTTTTTTTTTTTACAGAGAGAGAGACAGTCAGTGAGAGAGGGAACACAAGCAGGGGGAGTGGGAGAGGAAGAAGCAGGCTTCCGGCGGAGGAGCCTGATGTGGGGCTCGATCCCAGAACGCTGGGATCACGCCCTGAGCCGAAGGCAGACAATGACTGAGCCACCCAGGCGCCCCAAGACTGCAGTAACTCTTGCCAACAACGTATACAGTTAAGTGAGGAACAAACACACAGAACCTTTGGAACTAATCAACCCTGAAAAAACAAGAAAGAATGGTGTCACAGGGACAGAAACTTCTGCAGAGTGGAGGAATAATGTATGGATCTTTTCAGGGACAAATCATGACTTTTAGATCAGACAGACTCTCTTCCCCCTAGGGCATGATCAGTGAAAATGCATTTCCTAGGAACACAGCTAAAGATTTCACAATTTTCCAGGGCCTGCATCCATGCTTATCTTCAATTCATCCTGTGATAATTGAAGGAAAAGCCAACAACCCAGCTAATTCTACAGCACCTTTTTTTCTAAATGTTAAAGTGAATAATTATTTTTATAAGGAAAAACTTGATATTTCAAGGAATCATATTTTCAGCGAAGGAAGAAAGAAACTGAAGTAAAATGAGTCTGAATCTCGTAGCAAGTTTTATTTGGTTTCCACTATCTTTTTTTTTAATTTAATAATATTTTTTATTATATTATGTTAGTCACCATACAGTACATCCCTAGTTCCTTGATTCATTCTTGCGTATAACACCCAGTGCACCATGCAATACGTGCCCTCCTTAATACCCATCACCAGCCTATCCCATTCCCACCCCCCTCCCCTCTGAAGCCCTCAGTTTGTTTCTCAGAGTCCATAGTCTCTCATGCTTCATTCCCCCTTCTGATTACCCCCCCTTTCTTTATCCCTTTCTTCCCCTACCGATCGTCCTACTTCTTATGTTCCATAGATGAGAGAAATCATATGATAATTGTTTTTCTCTGCTTGACTTATTTCACTTAGCATTATCTCCTCCAGTGCCGTCCATGTTGCAGCAAATGTTGAGAAATTGTTCTTTTTGATAGCTGAGTAATATTCCATTGTATATATGGACCACATCTTCTTCTTTTTTTTTTTAAAATGATTTTTTATTATATTATGTTAGTCACAATACAGTACATCCCCGGATTCCGATGTAAAGTTCGATGCTCCATTAGTTGCATATAACACCCAGTGCACCATGCTATACGTGCCCTCCTTACCACCCATTACCAGTCTATCCCATTCCCCCACCCCCCCTCCCCTCTGAATTCCTCAAAGTCCATAGTCTCTCATGTTTCATTCCCCCTTCTGATTATCCCCCCTTTCTTTATCCCTTTCTTCCCCTACCGATCAATTTCACTTAGCATTATTTCCTCCAGTGCCGTCCATGTTGCAGCAAATGTTGAGAATTCGTTCTTTCTTATAGCTGAGTAATATTCCATTGTATATATGGACCACAACTTCTTAATCCAGTCATCTGTTGAAGGGCATCTCAGCTCCTTCCACGATTTAGCTATTGTGGACAATGCTGCCAGTCATCTGTTGAAGGGCATCTCAGCTCCTTCCACGATTTAGCTATTGTGGACAATGCTGCTATGAACATTGAAGGGTGCATATAGCCCTTCTCTTCACTATGTCTGTATCTTTGGGGTAAATACCCAGTAGTGCAATTGCTGGATCATAGCTCAATTTCCACTATCTGGGGTAACAAACTATAAGAAGTATGAAATAAAAGCATCTCCACTCACAAACACTTTTTGCAATGCATAAATAATAAGCAAGAAGCAATTCCTAATTTGAGACCATGGCTTTGCTTGCAGTAGGGATTGCTTTGGTCTCATTATTCGTGTATAGAAATGCAACTGATTTCTGAGCATTGATTTTGTATCCTGCCACATTACTGAATTGCTCTATAAGTTCTAGTAATTTGGGGGTGGAGTCTTCTGGGTTTTCCATATAGAGTATCATGTCATCTGCGAAGAGAGACAGTTTGACTTGTTCTTTGCCAATTTTTAAAGATTATTTATTTATTTATTTGAGAGAGAGAGAGAGCACAAGCAGAGGGAGAGGCAGGCAGAGGAAGAAGGTGGCTCCTCACTGAGCAAGGAGACTGATGAGGGACACGATCCCCCATGACATGAGCCAAAGGCAGACACTTAGCAGACTGAGCCACCAAGGTGTCCTGGGAGAAGTTGCATTTCAACAGAAGTAAGATGGAACTGATTTTACTCTTCCCCCTTCATTCTTTTCTTTCCTTGGAATATCCATGGTAATAACATCACTTACTTCCAGGTCCCAGGCTCAGAAGACCACACTGATTGCCGATTGCAGGTCTGTTTCCCTCAATGTCTTCTAAATGATCATTCAGTCTCTACTTGAACACCCTTACCACCTCTAAACATAGTTTTTGTTTTTGTTTTTTCCCTCCTTCATGGAGCATTCTATTCATTAGAACGTTTTAACTTATGTTGATTCCAGGTTTCTACATATAACATGTATTTCCTGGCCTTCATTCTTAGTAAATAAGATACAAAGATAATCCTTCATTCTAGACCCTTAAGAAGATCATTAGCAAACACAGAACAAGTATATAACATGATTCCAGCACTTAAGAAAGATGCAATCTAGGAGAAAGGCAGAATTAACAATTAGTGAAAAGTCAGCTACTAGACGGGGCCTATGGTTCTGTGTGCAATAGAATTAAGACTGCATGGAGAAGAACAAGCCTAGATAAGCAGAAGTAAAATAGAAAACGTCTGGAGACACAGCTGAAGGAGGAGCAGAGAGGTAAGACAATTACAGGAATTTGGATAAACTACAGGTCAAACACGAAAGAACACTTACTAGAAACCTGCTGATACAGATAAACTGTTTTCCACTAGTTGAGTGATGTGTACAGCGTTTTAGGTATCTGTCAAGTCTAAATCATTTTAGGAATGTTTCTTGAAAAATAAGAATTTAATGCAAGTATTGAACATTTAATGATGTTTTATTTTTTAATTCACTTTATGCTTGCTTTGGACAGCTATGTAGCATGTACATGAATTTATGTCAAATTTCACATTATATGGATCTCTGCAAAACTGCAGTGTTTATCCTTTTCTTATCCAAAGTATATATTTTAAATGTACTTTACATTTTTGTTCCTTCACTACCTGTCAGCAATAGGATACCTGAGTTCCTCATTTTACTATAAACTTTTGCAGAATCATGCTCACTTTTGCAGAATCGTGCCATGTAGGATTTTAAAAGTTATAGCCAATCTGCTTTTGATTTAAAAGAAAAGCTTGCTGTAGCCTCAAGTCCAGCCTAACTGACATGACAGCAGTGACAATAGCCACAAATACACAATATAAATGGGTGTTTTTTTTTTTTTGCTGCATCCAAAAAGATGTTGAATGACTCTCTAAAAATTTATGTTTCAGCTAACCTCCCATCTCGCCATTCAAAATCAAATGGCCAATAACATTGCAAGGAGGTTGGTAAAAAAAAACAGATATTTAGATTAAAGAAACAGTACGAAATTGTAATGAAACTTTTGGATCTCCTAGGATTTTTGGCAACTAAGGTATAATTAAGTAGGCCCAGGACTGAATAGGCCTAGATTTGAATTCCCATTTGGCCATCAATTAGGTTATATGAACATAGGACCACCACTCTGGATGCCAATTTCCTAATCTGTAAAGACAATTGCCAAGATGAAATAAAATATTTTTATTTGAAAAGGACCTTACAGAGTGCCTGGCACACTGCAGTCATTCCAGGAAAAGTCTAGTTCTTTGATTCATTTATTCATTCATACACCTCCACTAATATAAATAAAATCGACACCCAGTTCTTTCTAAATTCTTTTAGATTGAAATAAAACTGAAGAAGTAGAATCAAGGTTTATGTGGAAAACACTGCGATTTGGGCAGTGTGTCACCTACTTTGCTTTTGACTTCCTATCAAATGGCGAGGCCATCTGAGCTGGATCCAATCTTTTAAGCAGGGCTGCCATGTGTTTTGTTCTGATATCGCTACCTGGAGTTGAAGACAAAATCCTGGATGTCTTCCGAGGAGCATTTCAGGCAATCCAATGGTGAGATGTAAGGGAAAGACATTATTGGGTCCCTCATGTGGAAGAGGTTGATCATACTTATTTCTAAGTTAATGCTATAAAGTATGGCTGCCCAGAGGCAAAATTTTAATTTCTAAACCATTTCACTTACTCTTTGCAAGTCAGATTTGCCTCACAAATGCTATCAAAAAATAACCGTTTTCCCTAATATATGATACAGTGTTTCACTTTTCATTCAACTCTAAATGTTAATTTTACTCTTTTATTTGGTATTTCAAAAATTTCAGAGAATTATTGCCTTATGATTTCAAATCTGATCTGTCCTCTAACTCCTGGTCTTTAAATTACTATTAGCTATTCTTCAGGTTCACAGTGGCTTTATCTTTATTCTTTTATTATCCACTGAAGCCCCCAGTTCCAAAACCATCTCAAGCGCTATGTCCAATGAAGTTTGCAGAACACATCCATGAATAGCCTTTAGTTTTGGATTTTGACACTCAAAGTACTGTGATATTTCAGTCTTTTTAGAAGTGTACTTGGTCTTAATCTTCATATAAAATAGGCAAACATTTACATATAACTTTCATATAAATCTATGGCTGTAGAAATATTCACATCCAAATATTCAACACTATGTAGTTTTAGAAATTAAACAGAAAATTAAACAGATCATCTTAATAAAAACTCAGAAACCTTAATGTAATTTGTATAGCCTTCTACATCAGTAAACTTTAGCTTGTGAACCTTAAATGACTATGATTTTTATTTTTAGTTTAAATGAAAAAAGTTAAAGAACTATCTGTCATTCCTTTTTCGCCTTGACTAATATAGCCACCCAGGTTATAGGACCAGGCTCTTGAGTGGTCAATACAAACAAAGGACTATAGAAATCTTCCCCACAAACAATCTCTATGTCCACAACTTCAAGAAGTTAGGAATGAACTTTATCTCAGCCAGGCTGACAATGATAAGATTTCAAAAAGGAGAGAAGACTGACCACCCACAGCCCTGCTGTCTCCAGAGCAGATCCAGCCAGACTCGCAAATACCACTATCACAGTACTGGTAGCATCTCCAAACTAACTGTCCTGTTGATTGGCAGGACTTCAGGGAGTTTTATCTAATTGTCTGAGAACAGGAAGGAAAGGAAAGCACACACTCATTTTCATTTAAATGTAGACAATTTCTACCTTTGACCCTGAGGTGGGGGAAAGGGAGCACAGATTTACTCACACTGTTTTTGTTTTGTTTTGTTTCATTTTTTCTTGGAGCCAATATGCCCTAAATGGAATATCTCTTGTGATTTGATTCTTTTTTCTTTTAAAGAATGTTGGAGAGATACTAAACTGAGGACCTCCCCTTGGAAAACCACCTGGAAACTGACAAGACATGTCTATATGTGCATGAACACTGCTAAAGGTGATAGGGTGGCAGCTGACAGCCCAGGAAGTGAATCACTTTGTTGGTTTCTGTTTTGTCAGCAAAGGAAAAATTTCAAAAGTAACCCACAAAAAAAATCAATAAATAACCTAGCATCCATTTCTGGGACCCTTGTTTCTACTTTTCTCCATCTCTCCCATCCCTATTATTAAATGAGTCAATGGTGGAAAAACTCCAAATGTCTCATTGTCGAGTTAAATTGGGTATTAAATCATCTTAGTCTCACTGAATATGGCAAAAAAAGAAGCCATCAAAAAGAACATACTGGCATTGAGAGAAGTGAGAATTTTGAGCAATATACCACACTCTAACAAAATAATCCTATAAATTGAGAACACATTATGCCCCTGCACAGTACAGCAGATATATGAAAAAGAAATTTAGTTGCTGAAAACATGAGATATTCTCCTGTCATTGATCAGTTTGCTGGAAGGACACATACTTTGTAGTTAGTAAGTAGCACTTTTTTGGTTTATAATTATGTCTAATTGCTTGCCAGCAAAGCATGATGAAACCTTCATCACTTAACCCTACGAAAACATCTAAAATATTCAAAGATTTAGTAAATCATTGCCAACATATTCATACATCCAACAGAAGTAACCCAGAAAATTATATCAGCACCTTCTCAGGCAGAATAATAGATTTATTCTTACATTGCCACGTTGTGGGCCATGTTGAAGATATCTCAGATTTTACCTCCACGCCATTCGAATTCACAGACACTATTTTTACCTTCTCCGAGTTTCCTGGATGACTGAAGTCCTTCCAGTCTTCAGTTAGTCATATCCCATACTCAACTAATTCTCAGATGCTGGAATAATGACAACGACTGACATCATGATGAATTTCTGAGACTGAAGTCCTGTCTTTATCAATGAGGCCATGGTTACTAATTTCATAGTCACCCCAAACTACCTCTTCCATGTGGTGGCAGAGGGTCAAGAGGGCAAGCTTTAGAGCAGCTATTCTTGAGTTCCTGATGTAGGGAGTGGGAAGGTTATAAGTTGTTTTGACCATGTCATTCATTTAGAGCTCACTTCCTGTAGACGTTACAAATCTATTCTATCTTCCTAAAGTAGTCAGTTAAAATTAAGATAGATAATTCTCTAACTCAGTCTTATGAGGGAGTCATCATTTACAAGATCTTGGAAAGTCCCATGTTAAATTCCACTGAAAGCCACAGCTCCTGTCTAAAGCTCAAAAGTAATTTAGGAGCCAGCTAACCAATTTACAAGTCAGCCAGAGGTGATGAGAATAGAATACAATTCTCCTCTTCATCCTGCTTCAACAGGCACAGCTGCAAATGTCAACACCCAGCTCCTCTTGAGCAGCCTTCCCTGGCTGTAACTCCTTTTAATCCAAGCTTCCTTTTCACTCTTCGGAGATTAGCTAGCACACTTGTTGAGACCCACTTTATATGGCCTCTCATTGCAGCGCATGGATTCGTAAATGCCCAGGGGTCAAAGCATGTCTCCTAAATGACGACATCCATGGTCCTGTGCATGAGGCTAGTGACTGCCTAACCCTGTACCTCTGTTTTGTCACACACACCAAGACAACAATGCCTTTGGTCTAAAGACAAAAGGATGGAGACTTGCTGAGAAAAAGAACATGGGGTTACAAAGGAAGCTCCATGCCACTATTAATGAAATTATAAAAAAAATCAATGTTATTCTAAGAAATGTAAGAACAAGGAGTTCCCAGTATAGAACTAACTGCAATCAAAGGAGAGAAAATAAATAATTCACATGCCAGAGAATGGCAACTCCACATGTCAGTCAGTGGCAAGTGACTGGCCCTATGAAATGGATTTAACCATGTGTATCTCATATTTTGGGGGTACTTCTTGCTGTCATTATGCTTCAAGCTACAATATTATAAGTTAAAAGAAAGAGTAGAAGAATTTCTAGTGCTTTGGAATCATAGTTCTACAAAATTCACGTGTAGAACTACTCATGTAAAGGGGCTCCCTTTCCCTATTTCAACAATGCAGAATAAGGAAGAGAAATATATATATTATATATATATATATATATATATATATATATATATATGCTAGGTTACAAATTGAGGCTAGAAACATTAAAATTAACCAGCAGTTATAGTTAGCTCTAAAATGCCAAGGGGCACCTGGGTGGCTCAGTTGGCTAAACATCAGACTCTTGATCTCAGCTCAGGTCTTGATCTCGGGGGGTGTGAGTTCAAGCCCTGTGTTGTGCTCCACGCTGTGTGTGGAGCCTACTTAAAAATAAATAAATAAAATGCCAAGATTGTGTAATGTTGATTGTGTAATGTTGACTGTCTAATGTTGATAGAATTATATTTCTATTACTATATTCTGCTTCTTTCTCTTTGCATGAGTTTAAAAGAGAAACTTCAGAAGTCAGGAGACTTTTCTGACACATAAATTATAAGATAATTTTATTCTTTTCAATCAAGAAAGCCAGTAGACACTGTAATGTTAAAGGCATGCCTGAAGAGGATTCAGAAAGAAAGTCTTCTGACATCATTGGAAAGTCAAAGCATTATAAGTTCCCCATCTCAGCCTTTTATTGGAGTCTTCATAATACCAACAGCTACTGAACATCTGACTTTTCTGCATCAGATACTTTAATTACAATTACTGCTGGGCAAATTCTAAGCCTATAGCACCCACCCCTAATTCCATTCCAGACAAAAAAAAATTTAAAAATGAGGTAACCAGAAAGTGTAAGTAACCTGGTTTGGCCATGTTAGTCCTGAGCAGACCTGAGAGCCTAGACATTGGGGTGGAACACAGCAACTGGACTACTGTATCAGAAGTGGCTAGCATTTGGCCTGAACTATATAATCGGTAGCATTTTATTGAATTGCAGACCACAGCAGGAAATCTTGGAGTGTGAGAAATTATTCTGAGTAAAGGAATAGCCATATATCAAAGTCAGTTGACAGTTTCATATTTATGTGGCTATTAAACATATACATTTATCTCTCCTCCCGCCCAAAAACCCATATGAAAAGAAAAATAAAAAGAATAAATTTAAAGCAGCAGTGGAAAACTGAGAGGGCTACATCAGCCGGCTTAAACAATGAGAAATGTCCAGATGATCCGAGCTGACATGAAGAACCCAAAGCATAACATAGGCTTAGACAGTATTGTTTTTTAAACCAGTGAAACCTCTTACTCTTAAACCAGTGAAACTTCACATTCATCTGATATTGAAGCTTCAGAAGCCGATGGTAATAAGGAGCAGTTGGGTCTGCTAGTAGACAACAGGGCAGTCTGGCCCCCAAGGTAGCTGACAACTAAGGAAGGCATTTGCCCTCAGAGGCATTCAGTGCTTCTGAATAAAGCTGAGGATCTGCCCAGCGATAATTCCAGAGCCGTACTGGGCCTGTGAGGAAAGCAGTACCACAGGCAAGTTTCTGCCAAGACAAAGGACAAGAAGACTTGTCCTGTAACACTCCAGAAGTCCCGCTCTCCCTCTATCCTAAAGGAGAGCCCCCCCTTGCTATATCACCTCCTCCAAACCTGCATCCCTCCCACCCTACCTGCTTCTCTTCAGTGGCAGAGAGTGTGTAATTACCCTCAGGGTATAATTTTTTCCCCTTTGTGTCACAAATACCTACCTCAATTACTGATATTGATAAATTAAGCCATCATTTGCAAGTGTAAACAGATATGCCAGAATAATCAATTGAAGAAACTAGTATACAGGAGAGACAAAAACTGAACAAATGAACTAATTCAAGAGAATAGAGAGAAGCCAGAACACAGGAGATTACTATAAAATAAATGTAATTAGTCTTTTCAGATCAATAACGGTGGATATCATGGAAATAGGTTTGGGTGTGAGCTCTGAGTATCTGTAATCAAATATGAGTATCAGGGACTTCTTATGTACATTAAGATTTTACAAAGACAGTCTTAGATCATCTTTACAGTCTCCCAAGCTGAGGACTCACAATTCTATTTCAAGCGCAGTTGCCGGGTTTTATACTTCTCATGGAATACAAACAAATGCTCATATTACACAAAGAAAAGAAATTAAAATATTCTAAAATTTTGAGAAATCACAAACGATGCACTGCTCCGTTGAATGCTGAGCCCAAACAGATGCAAGGATCAGCAGTGTGGAGACTGTCTTGCTGTGAATAGCACAGATGTTCAGCTTTGGATATCATTGTCCCTGAGTATGGTGTTCTCTGCTGAGATGTGGCAGGGAAATCTGGGGTCCTGACACACAAGTAAAAGACTGCAGTATTTGAAAAATATTTGGCCAGGAGCTAGCTTTCAACAGTGTACCTGTAACTGCTACATGGAAGCATATCACACATAATGCTTTATCTCAACACATGATTTATCAGGCTAAAGCATCTCTTAAACAATGCTATACTCTATAGCAGGAAGAATCTAAGGCTAAGTGGGACAATTGTTAGAATAGTCGACACAGGAGAACCATTTGAGAAAAGCCAGTTTCCAAATGGGGATTTTCATCTGTGTATTGTATTCACTTTAATCCGCTAAGTATTTTCAGTTTCCTATGAAAGAATTGAAATTTCCTGAACAACAATACTGCCAAGAGCTATTATCCCTTTTGCTAACCTTCAAAGAGTCCTTCTCTATTAAAATGGCTTATATCAAATCTGAGCATTATTAAGATTACATAGAGCTCTCCAGACATCTACCTAATTGAAAAGAACAGTCCAGAAAGAATATACGGACTTCTATATTCACAGAGCATGGATGGTACAGGTTAACCCTGGGAAAGTTCATGGAAAATCACTGGAGAAAAATGGCTTTCCAAACTTTTTTATGAAGATGTACTGTCACCAGCCTTTTAGTACACATATGCAGATAATTCTTGCTTTAAAAAATAGTTTACTAGAGGGAGGTCTGGATGGCTCAGTCGGTTAAGCCTCTGCCTTCAGCTCAGGTCATGACCCAGGAGTCCTAGGTTTAAGCCTGGGGTTGGACTCCTTGCTCAGAAGGGAGTCTGCTTGTCCCTCTCCCTCTGCCCCTCCACCCACTCATACGTGCCCTCTCTCTCAAATAAACAAAATCTTTTTTAAAAATGGTTTACTAGAAAAGGTATCTCTGTGTTTTATTCTGATTCGTTTATTTACCTGCACAGAATTTCTGCATCATTTCCAAACCATTCACATTAAGTTCACTTCTTTCATACTTTAAGGTCCTCAAGTCAGATTCTATGCATATCATTTGTTTGCTGATCATTTCACATCAATTCTTTCAATGAGCACTTATTCATTTATTCAAAAAGAACTTACGGAGTGTATCCCCTTTTCAGGCAGTGCTTGAGGTGTCAGAAATATAAAGCGGCCCTCAAGCCTTACACACTAACACCATCCTGCTGGACGCAGGCCTTCCTTCCAGATACCTGAAATGTCTGAGGAAGCAGAGAGCCCTTGCATGTGGTAGTAGTGAGTTTTAACATTCTGCTTTTTGGGTTTTTTTTTTAAAGATTTATTTATTTATTTTTAGAGAGAGAGCAAGAGAGCACATGCTCAGGGGGGAGAGGCTAAGGGAGAGGGAGAGAAAGAATCTTAAGCAGACTCCATGCTGAGCACAGGGGCTCAACTTCACGACCCGGAGATCATGACCTAAGCTGAAACCCAGGGATGGACACAACCAATTGTGCCACCCAGGCACATTCTGTTTTAATGAAACATCTATGAGCAAGAATCATGACACTCCTTCTACAACTTTCAGGGTTGATTTCACGTTCTTCTTCTCAAAACTTCGAAGAGTTACAAAACCAGTTTATCTGAGGACCAAGGAACTTGCCCTTTCCATTCTTCCTTCCTAATAGGTTTATGTGTTAACTGTAAGACGAGATGTTGGGGTGACAGATATCTGAGTCCCCTAAATATTAAAATTTTATATAATATCGCATTACCCATTAAGAGAAGCTTTCTTTTTAATGTATTTCTCTGTTTTAAGAAAGATTCATTTTAAAGAGAGGGAGGGAGAGAAGGACAGAGTGTGTGTATATGAGTGGTGGGAAGGGCAGAGGGAGAAAATCTTCAAGTAGACTCCCCACTAAGCGGGAAGCCCAACGCAGGGCTTGATCTCACAACCCATGAAATCATGACCTGATCCAAAACCAGGAGTCTGACGTTTAACTGACTGAGCCACCCAGGCACCCCTAATGTAATTCTATATAGAAAAAAAAGAGAACAAAAGGAAAACGACTCACTTGCCTCTTTCTTTTTTCTCTAGGTTTAAAATTCTGGTTGTGACCTTGGCTTACTGGTCAGCCAACAGGCAGAGTCAGAGGAGAGGACAAAGCTTGTGTATACTAAAGGAAAAAGAAGAGTAACAGGGATATGTGTACGCCTGGTTATTTATAACCACCCATCCTCGGGGAATGCTCCTGTCCCTTCTCTTCTAAGCCCTCCCCATTTGGTAGTAGGGAATTTTCTGCTACGGGTTTAGGACACTGTACTAGATCCCAGCTCTTTGCCCTCTGCATCATTTCCAACACCGATGGGGGTTGGGCCCCCAGCATGAGGCATGGAGTCTGGAACTCAAGTTAGTAATCAACTCATTCTTTCCTAAAGAATACTCACACCACATAGTGGATGAGTACATTACACAAATATAACAGATGAAAGATACATTCAATTATCTCCCTTATACCATAACCTGACTAGTTAGATCTACTAGTGTATTAATATTTGGCATTGCCAGACATACCCACTCATCTCCTCTCAACCAATAAAACTCCTAGGACACTGATTTCTCCAAGCTGCTCCCTTCTAATTCCATGGATTCTATTCTTCACTATTACCAGCAGAAATATTTACACAATAGTTTTAAAGGTTGCTACCACTGTGAGCCACAGCAAAATTTTTTTTTTATGTTGAAATATTCATGTCAACTCATCTTTTGGGAAAACTTCAAATTGATATGCACACATTTAAAATCTAGGATTACATATCACATTAGAACTGGAAGAGATCTAGGAGATAATCACCATCAACCACCATGATTGCAAATGGGAAACATGAAGAGCAGAGCAGAGAGGGGCCTTATGAAGAGTTTAGAGCTAGCTGCACCTAGAGCTTTTCACTCTGTCATCCCCAGCAAACCATGAGAAAGATGAATTAAGTGTTGTGCTTGGGGATCCCATCTTGTTAACTGTGCTTCTGCATTACCCATAGTAACTTACTGTGAATAGTCCTTTTTTATGTTATGAAAAAAGAGGTGATGTTTATGGTTTTTTAGGTGAGCTCATGACAAAAATGAGGGAGATAATCCATGGTTAACTTACCATGAAAACGCCAATCAGTACAACTATTTAAGTAAAACTAGGAGCAGGTCTATGATTATAGTACAAGGTTAAAGTCCCCTCCTCACTTCCTTGCTTGTGACAATAGGAAAGTCAACAAGAAAACAGAGGTCCGGATGGGCGGTTTCAGCACAACAGAAGAGAAAGCTGAACTGAGAGGATAAAGTTAAAAGTTGCAACGTAAGATTCTAAAGTCCTTAAGTGTAGATTCTAATAGGTAGCTCCACAGATAAAATAATGAGCACCTAAACCGCAGCTAGGGGAAGTTGGGCATTCGAGAAGGGACAGTGTATCTTGTCAAACTGGCTGGTTAGACCAGTAGGTGTCCTGTTGGCTAGGAGAAGAGTAGGGAGGACCTCTGACCAAATCTCTCTGTGGGGTGATGCAGAAGGCTACCACATGGTCTAGGAGTTTTTCTAGCTGTTGCCACTGACTAGGGAGAGACTAAATTAATAAACAAATAAAATTGAAAGCAGCAACCAGAGAAAAGATCAAGGTAAAGAGGGGAGGGGGGTAAGGGAGAAGAAAGAAAAAAAACAACCCAGGTGCCTTTAGCCTCATACAATTCCTAGCCAAGATTTCCGATTCCAAAATCGGGTGCTTAAAAATTTGTCTTATTTGTTAAGGGTAGGTTTGAGTGGAACACATGAGGTGGAGGCAAAATGAATTTCTTCCAGGAGGTACTGCAGACCCATCATGAGGCAGACTGGAGTTAAGAAACAAGCCCACTCAAGAGGATTCCTTTCTGAAAGTGTCCAATCTTGAACCTCACTCAAAAAAATATTCTTTATATCTTGATAATATCCCAGGACAATTAGTTCTTCTATATATATCACCTCCCCTGGATTGGGAAAGCCTTGGGAAATAAGCTGCTGAATCTTTTATAACTCTTCCAGGCCTCCTGAGATTCCTCAGATTGGTGGTGATTTAAGCAACACGGATAATATGCTGTACCTTTTGAGATTGATATTTCTCTCTAGGACACTTCTCATTACCAGTGGATCCCCTGCTAAGATCAAAGGCGTTGCCCAAAGCAAAAGACCAGGAATATGTATTTTGTCACTATTAGTTGCAGTGGTGGGACTGACATTCCAGGCCTTCTGCTGTAGGAGGTGAGCCTCATTAGGAATCTAACCTCTAATAAAGAGCAGTCATTTTTGCACTGATATGAAATAATATTTTATATCTGCAAACAGCAAGAGCTGAAAAGAACTTCAAGGGGTATTCGACTGAGATCAACTTGAGCTACTAAAGAGTAAAATTTATAAATATATGCTGTTTATAAACTGCTGACTCTGTTTTGATGTGCTTTCCTTCACACTTTTAATCTTGCTAATTCAGGAGAAATCACCTTCTCAAAGATAATATCCAGGAATTGTGAGCACTATAAATTCAAGCATAATTTTGTATGAGATAAAATACTAGTAATGATGATAATGATGATAACAATAATTATCATCAAAATGTTTCATAAGAGGTAGAATTTTAAAGGCTATTTGCTTACACTGTTGCTATTTTACTCTGTTTATTGGAGACAGGTACACAGAAAGTGGAAAAAGATCATCACCAACTGCTCTGAAAATTGTTTGGTCAAGAGCGTATTTACTACCACACAGAGGATGGTGCATATGGGCTTCTCTGGGTATTTCTTCCTGTTCTCTTCATCCCCTAAATTTTTAATCTACCTATCAATGTGCATTGAGTCAGTCAGCTAAGAGCACCCGTGTTATGGGGAGGGGGAATTAGGGGTTGAGATTCATTGACTGATAATATATTCAGATATTTAGAGAGTAGGCAAAAATAAGTAAGTAATTACATAAGTAATTACTTTACTTTTGATTGGATTTGCAAGAATGACTTATGAGTGGGATGCAGCAAACTCAGTCTCTGCGATTTAGAAAATCTGAAGCTTCTTCTAGGCAGACTCGGCGCTTCGACAGGAAGGAGGTATGGCTCAGTGAATGGTACGTGGGCTAAATTTCAAAACTCACTCATCCCATTGACTGGGTGTCCTTGTGCGGTGGCACAACTGTTTGCAGGGCTCCTGCTTAAAGAAATATAAAAATTACTCAGGATGTCTATCAAATACCTGCATGGATTTTCAAAGACATTCCCTAGCCAGGGATGAGTGCTTACTTCTTAGAACACTAGTTTGAAATACTAAGAAAGAGAACATGACTAGGGTAAATTTTATTATTGTAGAACATGTAGGCTAAGCAATCCAAGTTTTACTAACCTACTGATTTTTGGAAACTCTTTCCAAAAAGATGTTTTTCTTTTCTGTATGGCTCAGCTAAACTAAAGGTGATCAAAAGTTTTAATGAAACAGTGAATTATTTAGGAAATGACTTGACACGATTATCAAATGGCAATTCAACTATGCCAAACAAAAGAATAGAAATGACTGACTATATATAACATACTTGGCTTACATTTTTCCTACAAGATGGCAAAGTGGACAGAATTTGTCTTAGAAGAATATAAGCTTTCTCTATGAAGCATGGAATTTAATATGAGCAGTAAGAAACATGGCATTAGGTGTTTTAAGCTGCTTTGACTCCCTGAAGAAGAAAACACAAAGGGGCTCAAGCCATGGCTTTTACATCTTGTCGTAGGCGTCATTTCCTTGAACCGTCTCAATATAGATTCCGTTTTTTAAGAAGGCAAGCTGAGACTTTTTTCCATTACTCTTGGCTGGGATCTGGATTTAGTCAAACTGGCCACTGTCACTACTTATGTCTAATTAGAACCACCTGTGAGAATTTTGTGTCAAAAAGAGAGAATGAAAGCTAATAATCATAAAGATTACAAGATTTATCTTAAAGTTCATTTTATTTGTTTTTGGCCTGATAACAAGACTTTCCAAGCACCTCTTGCATTTTTAAAATTAATTTTCTTTGGATTTGAAGGCAGAAGTGTTCATGTGTTGCATGCATGTGTGTATACAGAGGGAGTTCTCTTAAAGAGAACCTTCACACCTCTTTAAAGAAAAAGCATATAACATTGAAATCTGAGTTGGAGTGAAAAAGCATGGCTCGTTCAGCTTTCTATTCTTTAGAATGATACAGAGGGAGCTGAGCTGACACCTTGTCAAAGAAATAGCATCACAAGTGTTTGTTGTCCTCCCATCCATTTTCCTTCCAATCACATTTTCAACATTTCCTAAGGGGAATTCTTTCCAGTCTTAAACTCACTGACTTTGGTCTTATCACAACAGTATAAAAAGTTTTGGAAATTTTGAGGGGAGAAAAAAAAATTATGTCGAGCCAGTATAGAATTATGAAAGCAGAAGAGGGGGTGGGAGGCTTGTGTTTTTTCCATTTTCTGTCATCAACTGTAAAATGTCAAATCCCTCAAATGTCTGGTTCTGAATATGAAAAAGTCAACTCTGGGGAGTTGAAGCCCTCTGTGAATGAAAACTATATCACTTGTTATGAATAATATAAATACTTAGAACTGGACTTTTTATTATAATGATATGGCATAAAAGAAATTTTTATATTGTCTTTAAAAAAAGCACACATTGATTTTAAAAATCCACAAACTTAAAATTTAAGACTAAGCTCCACAGAATAAATGTAATTTAAAAAATTTAATTTTTTCCTTCTCTTCTTCCTACAAACTGAACCACAGTCAATGTCTAAACTGATAATATGCCTTTGGGAGGGGGGGGTTGAAATAGACTTTTGTACATTTTTTGACTATTTTTTTTAGTAGACACTTCCCTTTTTATATGAAGAATCCCTGTCTCCTGGGTCCCTTCTTCTGACCCCAAAATGTGACCTCCTGCTCTGCCCGCCCCGTCCGCTGTGTCCTGTGTAGGGTGGGAGGCGGGCAGTGGTACCCTGGAAGGACGAAGGGGGTGGGCACCCTAGCCAGAGTCAGAGGAAGCTGGGGTGTTTGGTATTGGGGGCCCATGTAGCTGCTTTTGTGACTCTATTTATTTAGTCACTTGTATAAAATGAAATAAAGCAAAAGGGGCAAACTCAAAAAAAAATTTTTTTTTCCATTTCCAAATCTCAGGAAAGAAAAATAATATTGAAGCCTCTTGCTCCCCCCCCCAAAAAAAGCGTATTTAATATAACAACATGAACACATTCAATTAACATGAATAAATTTGCACCAGAACTTTGGATACCTTCCCTTAGACACAATGGTAAAATTGTCAAGTCATTAAGGAAATGAGTAGAAATCAACAAATGCCTTTATTTAACTCCCAAGTTCTCAAAGTCCTTGATTTCCCTTTATAATTGCTTTGTCAGCCTCAAACTACATGCTTTCTAATTTGTGGCCAAAAGGAGGAACACAATTATTTTTGCCTCCTGAAGCTGATCAAGAAATGGAAGCCGTCACTGGGATTTTGCACACTCTGGTTATAAAAATGCAGATGAAATTTTGGCTGTGCATTACAAGTGCTCTTTAAGAGCCCTATTGGAAATTGTAAACATCCTTGATATCTGGTTTTCCTTCAGGACTGTTCAAGCTCTTTTTAAGACAGGAAGTGAAGAGCTTAAGAGCATTAATCAAGGAGGCAGATCTAGGTTTGAATCTTGCCTCTGCTTTGACCTAGCTGAGAACTTAGTCAATCAAGTTTCTTGACTTCTAGACTCAGTCCATTCATCTGAAAAATGAGCTTGAGCATCCCCTCTCCAAAGAGCTATGTAGACTGTATATGAACATTAATGCAAAAATATTCAAGTAAATTATTAAAAGCCCCATGAATATAAGGTATTCCTTGAATTTTTGGTTTTAGAAGGTCCCCTGTGTCTGAATCATCTTACTACATACAAACCCAATGCTAGAAGACAACAGAGGGAACATTTCTATATCTAAATCCCTTCTTGTCTGATGATACTATTTGCTCCTTTTACCCTTAGGATCCTCCTTTAAGTTGGGTGAAGGAAGGGCCCTTCCCTATCCCTTCATCTCTCATAACCCACAAACACCAGAAATAATGCTCACTCTATAGTCTGCTCCTAAAGACACGGCAACCATAATTCTTCCTGCCCTCAAGTTCACTGTTACACATTATATCCCAAATTAATTAAATATTTATTATCATTAATCATATATCATTAATATATCATATATCATTAATATATTTTCATTACTTTCTTTTGGGCCACCTTTGTTTCACTCCTCTGTCTCTTTATACCTCAGGATACATAAAATTCATACTTGTTCTTTTTTTAAAAATCTTTCCTTACATTTATCCATCTATTACTTTTATTTAGATTTTTATTCATTGAACAAACTGACAAATGCAGAGGGCTCCCCAAAGTCTTCCATGATGTTGAAAAGCAAAGCCACTGTCACTAGCTGAATAAAGATTATATGAAAATGTTTATACTGGGTCTTGAGGAAGCATTTTTTTTATCCAGTCCATCAGCTGGATGACTCAATGAGCTAATCTACAGCTGACCCGTGTTTAACTAAAACCTGTGAAAGGGACAATAGAAGGTCTCACCTTCAAGGAGCTTATAACCAAGTTGGAGAGTGTAAGGGGATACATCAACTTGTAATGGCAATTTTGGCACTGTGGACCTCATGTTTTGCTATCTTCCTGCCAGGTTTTTCTCATAAGAAGCGTCCATTCCTATAAGCATACATGGCTGTGTGTGATAAAAACAGATGGCTCAGGAGCCCCTGGGTGGCTCAGGTGGTTGAGTGTCTGCCTTTGGCTCAGGTCATGACCTCAGGGTCCTGAGATCAAATCCCATGTCGGGCTTCCCACTCAGCAGGGACTTTGCTGGAGAGTCTCTTCCTCCCTCTTCCCTAGCTCGGGTATGCTCTCTCTCTCTCTCTCAAATAAATAAATGAATCTTAAAAAAAAAAAAAAAACAAAAAACAAAAAACCAGATGGCTCAGATCCCAGACAATTTCTAGAACAAATAAGGCAGGGATACTGAACAACAGAATTCCAAAAGTCCACTTTAAGACAAAATTGGCCCCTTAAAGAGATGTGAGATGTCATACTAGGAAAAGCAGCTTCTGGCAAATATTCTGGCAAATATCAAGTTACAGAACAGTTATCTCAGTGGGTGGGGAGTAGGAGGGTGGTAAGGGGGTGAGACGAAGGAACTGACTAAACATCCTGCTGCAAGCTGGCCATACCCAGAAGCAGCTTCCTAGGTGGCTCCTGCTGCTTTGGGAGCCATGAAAGTTCCCTTTCCTTGGTTCTTTCTTCAGTTTGGGAATCATGAAATTCTTCTGCATAGGATGCTTATTTAGGTTTTTATATCTGCCTACCTATTTTATTACCTTTTATATTGCATGTGAGGCTGGATCAGTTTGCAGCAGAACAAAGCTAATTACAACTTTCATGGCCTAAATATAGCATAATGACAGAGTGCCATTCAAGGGTAGCACTAAGCTGAGAAACCTTCTGGCAGGCCAAGACAGAGCTTACTCAGCTTTGTGGTGATTGCTCCAGGGGCTGACTGACTGCAGAGCTCTAAGCGACCCAAAAACTCTGAGCAGGTCACTGGACAGCTTGACTCTGGGAGGAAAGTTAGTTTCAGGTCCACTTTACTTGTTTTAGGTTGATCCTTATTTTTAGAGAATTAACTGTGAATGCACAGTGAGTTGATATTTGAGATAGAAGGTCAACACTAAATTCAGGAATTAAGAAGCTCTGGACTAAGGTGGAAGAACCGGCAGAACCAAGGGATCCAGAAGAGAATAATCCTGAGAACGCCGTTTGAAATCTTCTCCCAAAGGGCATAACTGGTGTAATTTCCACCGGAGAATAATGTGTTATTGGGTTGAGTTATTAAAGAAGCCCCCTTTCCAAATCCCTTCCCTTAGGTGACTGTTCTTCTTCTTCTGTGTGGTTGGAGCCTTTCCTTATAGTTGCTACCTTTAGTCCTATGGTTATGTGCACTTTGCTTGTTTCTAATACGCAGACATATCGCTCACATGTGGGAGTTCCTATGGTACAGATGCATGTGCAGTAGTAGTTGGTGGTCCTGGTCCTTTTACAGTCTCTATGTCAGACTCAGAAACAATCTTGCTACTCTCGAGACATGTCTGTCATTGGCGGTTTTATTTCACTAAGGATGTCTGACTTAACTTTGGTTGTCTCACATTCTCCTTGCTGTTCATTCTGCTGTTTGATTCTCCCTGGAATTTTGTAGTCATGCTTTGTATTAATGCTTGTTAATAGCACTTAATGAGAACCTTTCAAAGACTCTGAGTGAACAGAGGAAACAAAAGACATGCCCAGTGCTGTCACCAGAATTCTACCACCCACCCCAGGGACGAAGCCAGTTCTTAGCCTTTGAACCCTAGTCAATGCATGTGCAGTTTCTTACTAACCACTGTGCCTTCCTTTGTGAAAAGGACTTGAAGAGGCCTGGCCTACCGCACACAGAATGGGAAAAAGGCAAAGAAATGTTTTAAAAGAAAAGCTAGTTATAGACGTTATTATTTGATTGGACCAATGAGAATCTTCTACCAAACCATCACATTCTCAGGGGAAACAAAGATGATTTATATTTAGAAGAAGGAGGACATCCGTGATGATACCTTACCTGATCTGAGCCTCAACATGAATCTGCTTTGAAATTTATGATGATTTCTTCTCATTTGTGAAATTAACATTTGTTGCTTATAAAGATTACATTTCAGGATTCAGTAAATAAATCTTAAGCTTCTGTTGTTAAATGCAAGCATAATAAAAAAGGACCAAGGATGTTTCAGTATTACTATTGGGCATTTTCTAGTCGTTTTTATGCCGTGGAATTGTTTTTTGCTGGAATTATGAATAATATTATATTTTCTACATCGTCCTAGAGAATTTTATGCATTTAAAGATGCTATCATATTCACTAAGTTTTCTTTCATGAGCAATCTATTCTAAACCAATTGACGGCTTAACCAGGAGTGTAACTGCTCCTTTTTCTATTCCCCTCCTCCACCTACTCTATGCCCTTGGGTCTTACTGCTGATTCCCTGCATATTGGCACTTCCATAGGAGACACAGGGCAGAAGAAATAAAAAGACATGGAGCCCCTACCAGTCAAACTGCCTCCTTTGCAGAAGTTCTAGGAGGGAACATGGGATGAAAATGTTGGCTTGAAAGAGGTTTGGGCATATGGTGATTCTGTGCACGGCTCCTCTATTTACCATTCACGGTTATAACCTAAATTTCATCTTTTTCTGGGAGTTAAGTCTCCTGTCTTTGCTTTGTGGGGTCTATTTATTTTGACAACTTTGCAACAAAATCATTGCTCTATCAACTTCCCAGCTACTGAGGAAAAAGCCAAAGAAAAACTTATAAACTTTGGTACCAATGCAGCCTTGTCAATGTGGGAAGTGTGAAATATAACTTTTTTGACAGCTATAAAATTGTCCCATAATGAAAATAGGGGGACCTATAATTTAGTTTTATATTTTTCACATTAACAATAGCACGAGTGACTAAAAATACAGTTGAAGTCATCCAAATAGCACTTCTCAATATTATGTCTGGGTTAAAAAAAAATTCAGGTTTGTATTTGGCTACATGAATGTAAACAACCATATAATAACTTCTTTTCATGCCCCATCCCATATTTATAACACAAGCACAGACAGAGTTTATGAAATCAGGCCTCCCTAGAAAACCACTGGAATAATGCAGGACACATAATGCAACAAAATAACAAAAATGAATGATCTCTGAGAGTGTGTTTACCTTTCGCATAAACAATATTGTTAGGTGTACGACAAGGTTTTTATTTTTCTATAACTGATCTGTCATATGTTTGAACTTTTACTGAAGTATAAGAGATAAAGAGCGGTGCTTAAATTCTAAGTGAATAGCTCAATGGATTTTCACAAACACTTCCCTGTAACCAACTCCCATATCAAAAGAAATGGAACATAGAATTCAATTTAAAAAATTAAAACAAACAAAGAAATGAAACACAAATACCCAACTGTGTTGGGCTCCCTTCAATTTACCCCCATTCCACAGCACCAAATGTAACCCTCTTCCACATTGATTAGTTTGGTTCTCCTTTGAACTTTTTTATGAATCGAATCAAGAGTAGCCAATTTGAACAATCAGCTCACATGTTTCAGTGATAGTCTCACCTCCTACACAGAAAATTCTGTGATGGAAGCTGAATATGTTACATAATTTAACTTGTCTCCATGATATGAGCATCTCTTGGTCTTCCTATAGGCCAAGATCATAATGCAATCACTGAAGAATAATAAGACTCCTAAACTTGTGAGCTCACCTGTTAGGATAATTAAGCAGAAGATGAGTGGTGTTTTTGTTTGTTTGTTTTTGTTTTTTGTGGGTTCCACAATGTGTGTGTGTGTGTGTATGTATGTATGTGAAAGTATGGAACTCTAAGAAAGCAGAAAAAACAAACTGGCAGCAATTGTGGAAGTTGTAAAGCCTCAGTTATCTGGAACTTTTAATTAACCAGAAGGGAGCAGTCTCATAAGGAAGACTTGCACAATAGAGAAAATCAGATTAAAGCTAAGAATAAATAAATCTACACATACTTCTAGGCCAACAGTTCCCAATGAGAGGTGATTTTGGCCCCAGGGGACATTTTGCGTTGTCTGGAGACATTTTTAGTTTTCACGATGGTGTAAGGTGGAGATGGTAGGGGAGGAAACAAGGGGAGAGGTGGAGGAAGGAAGATGATTTGGAGTGAGAGGTAGGTGGCATCTAATGCACAGAAGTCTAGGGTGCTGCTACATTCCACAATGCACAGGATAGTCCCCCACAACAAGAAATGATCCAGCCTCAAAAGTCAGTAGCACTGAGATTGAGAACTTGCTCCAGATGATGGCTTAGAATTAAAGTCTTCCCATTTTCTGAATTGTCTCCCGTGTAGAAAGAAGAAGAAATTCATAGTGAGACAGCTCTGAGTGTGGACTCACTGAGCATTGTGCTATAAGATCATAACCTCATCGGGCCTCCTGTGTTCATATGGGAAATACGATGAGACCCACTCATTTAGTTTTTGTTTAGAATAAATGTATGAAGCAACAGGCATAGTGCAAGTACCTATCACAATCCTATATGCTAAATACTTTTCTTATCAGTCAGGATTATCAAAGTCTTCTTTCTTTTTTTTTCTAAAGATTTTATCTACTCATTCATGAGAGACAGAGAGAGAGGCAGAGGGAGAAGCAGGCGCCCCAAGAAGCAGGGAGCCCGATGCAGGGCTCGATCCCAGGACCCCAGGATTACGACCTGAGCCAAAGGCAGGTGCTTAACCAACTGAAAACCACCCAGGCACCCCAGAGCCTTATTTCTTAAAGACTTATGGCTACTGGATAATATATTTTCTGACTTATTTTAACAGTTTGACACAAAAAGTTATAAAACAGTTTCCCAAATAAATTTGGGAAAAATGAAAAAATCCATATATCAGAATAATTTTTATGCTGAGTCATCTAGTTATTTGTGTGTAGAAAAATGTATTAGATCCCTACTTCATAAGCTAAGTAATTCAGAAGCATTGACCAAATCCTCTCTAACCAGAGCTTCCGAAACTTTAAAATGCATTGGAATCATCTGTGGATTTTGTTAAAGGGCAGATTCTGATTCAGCAGATCTGGTACACCACCTGAGATTTTACATTTACAACAATCTTCCAGGAGATACTGCCGCTGGTCCTGGATTACACTCTGAATGCAAATCTCTTGAGAACAAGAACTATTAAAGCACAGATAAATAAATAGAAGATGCTCTTTGATATACACACCGAAGCTGTTAACACTAGACACTCATCTCATGTGTGGTTGAATATATACAAATGTTGGTCTCCCTCTGGGCTGTGAAGTTCAACTTTCTAGACTTATATATAACAATTAAGAAAACAGGTTCAGGGGTGCCTGGGTGGCATAGCGGTTAAGCGTCTGCCTTCGGCTCAGGGCGTGATCCTGGCGTTATGGGATCGAGCCCCACATCAGGCTCCTCCACTATGAGCCTGCTTCTTCCTCTCCCACTCCCCCTGCTTGTGTTCCCTCTCTCGCTGGCTGTCTCTATCTCTGTCGAATAAATAAATAAAATCTTTAAAAAAAAAAAAGAAAACAGGTTCAGAATCTTTTAGTGGGGGCTGAAGAAATTGAAAAGAAGAAGGGAAAACATTAAATTCAGGATTCCTTAGATACAGTCTGACCATAAGCCCAGGGCACTGTACTCCCTTGTTGCAAACTTGGCCAAGATCGCAATGCGGTCTTTGTTAAGTGGCTGAACATCAGTACTTAAAGCTCCAGACAAGAGGAAGCCCAGAGCTCTATAATGAAAACATTCTGCGGCTGCTCAGGCCCCTAAGCTCTGCAAGAAATGGATTACTGTCAGGGGATGTGTCAAAGGGTTTATGTTTAGGGCAATAGAATTACTGTACTTAAAAAAGTCCCAAAGGGCTAAAGGTTGACTTTTTAAAATGACTGGGAAGATGGTGACGCTTCATAAGAAAGAAAGGAGGGGAGAAAGAAAGGCCAGAGGCCTCTGTCAACCTACTGCACTGTCACCTGCTGAGGTTGCAAACATGGGATCCTTGGATACCTGCAAATTCTCCAATCACATGTGCTCACACACACATCTCAAGAACAGAATCCATAAATCTCCTTAGGGTATCAGAGTGGGTCTGCTCCTTGTTTCTCACTGTTCTTCCTTTACAAATCCTGTGGTTCTAACTGTTAACAAATAATCAATGCCGTCTCAACTCCTACAGCTCCCCCCCCCTCCTAGGACATATGTAACTACCAGACTTCTATTCTCACTGCAAGAATCAGTCTCCAGGACTCTGCCTTGTGGCTCAGAAATTCTCCAAATAGTATGTCAGGCCACTTAGAGACACCACTAGCCATGTCACTCTGGAATCGTGGACCTTATAATATCACTAGCTGAGTAAGGCTAGATTGAATGGGAAGGACAAAACTGACATTAACTGGCAAAATTCATGACAGTGACAGGATACAGACATTGATGTGATCCTTCATCTTCCATCCTTAAGCTCCAATTCCCGTGTCTCATGAAAACAGGCATTTTTTTTATTATTATTTGAAAGGGAATTGTTCAAGTTCTTTCCATGTAAAAAGGATGGGAACTTTTATTGAGAACTTGAGTTTAAATGATAATTAACTATAAAACTATTTAATATTTATCATTTATTCCCACAAATACAAATAGTGGTTGCCTTAAAATACTGAGACCTGAAAAAAATCATGTATTCACACTGTGAATAAAAATAGTATAGGCTCAAGAAAAATCTGTCATAATATGAAATATAACACACATGGAATGCATTTCCCATTGAAGACAATATTTCTTTCTTACACAAATGTTTCACTTGCCATTGAAGTAAACGGAAGTTCATGAAGGTTGGTCAAACAAAGGGGTCCATTTTTTAACACTGTACAGAACAAAGTGCATTCTAACTGCCAATTACCCTTAACTGCAAAGCCTACTACATCTCAGGGACACAGTCAAAGGTCACAAGTGGTATAGGTACTCCCATGAGCAACAAAAAGCATGAAGTGACAGTGACATTTCAAATATACTTTTACTAGAATATCAAAACAAAGAGCACATGCTTATATGGGTACTAATGCTGTGTGTGAGAGAGAGCAAAGAGACAGAGTGATTATAAATTGTTTTTAGGACCTTTTTTCTTATATTTAACCACAAAAAGGTAATACCCTGACCATGAATCAAATGTATCCAGAAGGTCTGGTTGTGTCTATACTGGACAAATAGAAATAGGTTAATTCCAAGTTCAGTTCAACTCAACTCAGTAATCTGGATTGGTTTTATAAGGTTACAAAATTCCCAGCAGCATTTCAGAAACTGAAAAATTCAATCAAGCTATTGTTATTTTGATTAAGGTGGAAGACAGTCACCTTTATTATTTTAAAACTGACTTCTAATGACATTTGTTTCAGTCATATAGACTTGTCTTTGAAGAAAATTTTTAAATATTGGCAATGAGTCACTTCCCTAGGTCTCAGAAATATCACTGCTCTAGTTAATAGTATATTCCAAAAGGCTATTTAATTAAAACCATCATATGTCATATATGACATTGCAATTGTCCTGTTCAGAAGCAGATTTACTCTATAGGTATCCCTGCAGCCCTTAGACAAGGCTGTTATCTCCTGATCTCATTCCTTTAAAAAAATGTTTACTAAAAAAATAACCTACAGAAAAAGTTCCAAAAAGAATATAACAAAATACCATATACTTTTCACCTAGAGTTGCAAACTGTTACTATTTTATCAACTTGTTTTACTCTCTCTGTATATAAATAGATATGGGTATGTATATAGATATCAATATCGATGTGGGTACCAACTTACCATATACCCAATCTTAGATTCTATGGGATGAACCAATTGACAGTAAATTGAATTCGCCATGACTCTTTGCCTTTAAATACTTCATATATTTCATATGCCTCAAATACATGCCTTCATATATTTATATGTCTTTAAATACTTTATTACGTTTTATATAAAAAAGCATACATTTTCTATAGACTTATAGTTTTCTATAAGAATGAGGGCTTTCCCTCCCCAATTTTCCATTTGATACAATGATCAAATTTAGGAAACTTAGCATTGATACAATATTATTATCTTATATATTCCAAATTCAGTTTTTGACAATTGTTCCAATACTGTCTCTTTTCGTCTAAATGATTCAGAATCCAGCATAGGATCGTACATTTTATGTAGCTGATATGTCTCCTTATTCTCCTTCAATCTGCAGCAGTCCCTACTTTTCTCCTTCTTTCATCAAACTGATAGTATTGAAGAGTACATGCTAGTTGTTTTGCAGAATGACTCTCAGGTTAGGCTTCTATGCTAGCTTCCTTGTGATTATATTTAGTATTATTTTCAAAGCTATGTATATAACACTGTTTCCCATAATACCATGTTTCCCAAGAATAATATTAGCATTTTGAGAGAATAATTGATATCTCAAACATACACACATACTCTTTCGCCCTCAATCCCAGTACTATCCCCCATTTTGTGAAATAATAAACACCCCTACACATTCTCAAATGCTACTGAAGGTGGGCAGGTACCACCTCCCTGAAAGAACACGTGGGTGAATAGGTATAGACACAATCTGATTTTGTAATTATTTCTCACTATTTACACTATAAAAACTAACTCCACAAATATTTGCTGCTTCTTAAAACTACTTTCCATGACCTTTCCTTTCCACTCTAGTTTCCATTCAATGAAAATAAACATTTTCTTATTTTAACATATCTCACAACTCAGCCTATTTTCCTTGTGACTCATCGGTCCAAATACTTTCATAGAATTAACATTTCAATTATGCTTTTTGACAGGATATTTAATCCAGAACTCTTCCACATTAATCTGTGGCTGTATTTTAAGTCTGGATTTTGTCATCTGGTATGGAAGTAAAGCGCTGGATAAAATTCCATTGACATCAAAACAGGGAAAGAAGTAAAGAAAAGCAAGGGTGTCAGAGGTGCATTGGAGCAGTTTTGACTTTGAGCTCCATTCAAACAAGTATAATACTTGTGGAAAAATAATCTGACAAACTTCATAGAATTTTGTAGGAGTCCAGAAGCTGGTCCAACACCCTTTTCTGGCTTGCTGCCGCTGGTAATGGAGTTTTTTTTTTCTCCCTCTCTCCACTTAGTTTCTGCTCTCATCTCTCCAGTCACCTCGAGTCTTGCCAACACAATCTCAAGGCTATTGCTGTCTTGTGATCATCCAAAGTCCCATGCATCCACAGAAAATGATTTTTTAAGCTTTTATTTATTTATTTGAGAGACAGAGAGAGTGCACATGAGTTGAAGGAGGGGCAGAGGGAGAGGAAGAAGCAGACTCCCTGCTGAGTGGGGAGCCTGTCCCGTAGGGTCCAATCCCAGGACCCTGAGATTATGAGCTGAGCTGAAGGCAGAGGCTTAATGACTGAGCCACCCAGGCACCCCAAAGAAAATCTCTGAGCCAGGCATAAAACCCTTTCCTGCAAGCAAAGTCTGTCTTATTTTGAGACTTCTATTTTAGCAAGTCCTCATACATTACATGAAATATATAGATAAGCAGTCTTTTGAAATTCTGGCCTTCTTCATTTTCACAAAGGGAGAATCTGGGCATGTTACAGTACTAAGGAGTACCAAATATATTATTGATTCATTTGTTAGGCATGCACATACTTATACAATGGGCCACGTGCATAGTAGATGGCTGTAGCCGTGGATACAGCAAAGTTTCTCCTTTCAAGCAGCATTTTAGTACAATAATTTAATTTCTGAGATTGTGCTACTCATGTTGATTATACCAACCTTCAGAAAAGCCAACCAGTCACCAGAGTAATTAACCATAAATAGCAATCAGAAATCAACATGAATTAATTTGAAAGTGATTTTTAATGTATCTCTTTAATAAAAAACAAAAGGACTTCGGCAAGGCTAAAAACATGATGCCAAAAACTAAGTTAAAATTCCATTTTCAACATAGCTTGCCAAAAATCAACAAGCATTTTATTTTTTATTTGTTATAAGATTTTTATTTATTTATTTATTTTAGCATGAGGGAGAGAGACAGTGTGAGCAATGGGACAGAGAAGGAGAATGAGGGAGAGAGAGAATCCCAAACAGACTCTGCACTGAACCTGGAGCCTGATACAGGGCTCAATCTCAGGATCCTGAGATCATGACCTGAGCCGCAATCAAGAGTTGGACGCTTAATCAACGGAGCCACCCAGGGGTTCCTAGC